>NC_056741.1:972159477-972219477 GCF_019279795.1 Protopterus annectens | reverse complement strand
AAGTCGCTGGTATTACAGGATAGTCTGCAACATACCCTTAGTCAGGAATATGAAGTTAGAAACAGAAATGGATATAGTCATGTACTGATAGCACTCAACACACACACTGCCAGTGATATATCTGACACAAGACCTGTGTGGTGGACAGACAAAACATAATAGGCACACCTCTGGCCATCAAGAGCATAGGCCCACAGCTGAGAGCTATGCAGACAGACTGCATTCCAAGTTAAACTAGTATGTTCACAAAAAACGTGTAAAATCAGTGCTATACAATGCATACAACAATACTAATCACACTCTGTCTGTAGTTCTGGAGCCTCCTACAAATATGTAGCTGGCCTGAGTGTGCAGGTTCTCCTGTAAGAGGTAATGCTACCTGCTGTCCGTAACACTGATGCCCAAACACAGGAAGGATGTCCATGATATAAGAATAGTGAATAGTAAAGGGACCGGTGGAGGGGGAGGCAGAGAGAGAGAGAGAGAGAGAGAGAGAGAGAGAGAGAGAGAGAGAGAGAAACATCCAGAAGAGTCTACATTCCCATAACAGGTATGTGAAGTATATATGTATGTAGTCTACATTCCCATAACAGGTATGTGAAGTATATATGTATGTAATTGACTGTAGTACTTGGTCCCCTGCTACTTAAATATATCAACTCCGAGATTGCACTTAGTGTACTGAAGTGCAATCTTGGAGTTGTTATATTTAAGTAGCAGGGGGTGTGGGTGGCGCAGGGGGACTTGCCCCCCTGCATATAGTTGAAGGGTAATATATATATATATATATATATATATATATATATATATATATATATATATATATATATATATATCCACAAATATACAGATACTCATGTGTAGACATATATATGAGCACATATATACATCACATATATCTACACATATATAGATATATACCTATATGCACATGTCTACATATATACAAACACACACACAAACATATATGTATGTAAACACATGTCCCCTATATTACTACCACACTGCTGCATGCTGTGTGCAAGGAAACAGCACACATAGCAATACACACAGATATCTACAGCTGTCAATGTGGGCAACATGGATGGGTATGTCACATGTGAGCCCCTTGTTGGGACCACATTGCCCTTGTCTGTGAAGTATGGAATGGGAATATGGGGAAGTATGACAGGTATAGTTGTGGAGGTGGTCAGGGTTAGTAGATATGGAGGACAGCCTACAGGGATGGTATGTTATACATGTGGTGGGTAAACACCGTGGATGGTGTGTGTGGTCTGTGATGTGGATGCCCCATGGGCCCCAATATGGACACAGTAGGAACAAGCCTTCCACCCACTGCTACTCACAACAGCAGTTTACGTCCTGAAGGTGCCTGGCCTGGAGGCTGAGCAGGAGGAGCATGTTGGCCCTGTGAATGTGTACTGTTTGCCCCAGAGTGATGTAGCACATCCAACATGTGTCTGTGGAGCCTGTTATGGAACAGTCCCTGGATCTTACCTCAGGGGGCAGGAACATGTCTGTGTGTGCCCCCCCAGGGGGGCAACATCCCCTGGGTTGGTTCCACCTGACGGTATTGCTGGACCAGTACATGAAGAGGCCCCAGGGTGGGACACGCATGTGATGTGGCCGGGTAACATGGGCAGATGAGTTTGGAGAGGTGGTTCTGCTGGTCAGTAGTACATATACATGCAATTGTGTCACTGTTATAGAACATATGTTGGTTGTAATAGTCTACACAATCACAGAACATGTCCAACAGCATGCATAGATAACCGCAATAACACAGTATGTCAGATGTGCAGCACATACATAGCAAGCATACCACAGGCATATATGGAACCATTGTGGCCCTGACAATGGCATGCAGGTGAATAGTCTGTAACAGGCCAGCAATGATAGTGTCCACACAGGGAATATGGCTACAAACACATTGCATAAAATGTGGTACAGAACAATATCTGCCCCACTGGTAGGTATGCTGTAGCCATACCTATTTAGATGTGTGTATGGTTTGTTGTCACTGATATGGTGGGGGGGGTGACAGTGATGTGTATGTGGTAACCTTGCTGCATGACTTGCTCACACCTGTGTCCATCTTTATGTCTTTCAGGCATGATGTCTCAGGGAAGGCTGCCAGCCTACCCAACAGTGGAAAATGAAATCCTGCTGGATGGACTCATTCATCACTATGCAACCTTGTTTGGCTGGGCTGCCCATGATCAGCAGGAGCAGACGGCCGTGTGGAATGACCTAGTCTACAGGGTCAATGATGTTGGACTGCACAACTGCAGTTATGAGCAGGTCCTGCATCATTGTTCTGACCTGCTTCGCAATGTCCATCAGCATGCTGCTGCAGTTTGGGGGGATCACCTCACCACAGGGGGGGCCATCCATCCCCCACTGACATTTGTGGAGGAGCTCCTGGCCAGCCTAGTGGCACCTGCCCGTCCAGCCAGCCACCAACCAACACACACCTTTGCGGAGGTGGGTGCCACCTACACACTGGCCGAGGAGTGTGCAGGTAAGGCCAAAGGTCACGTCTGTAGACCACTGTTGCATATACATCCGCATCGGTACAGGTAGATCATGCATATCTGACATGTCATAGATATATTTTGTTGCTGCATAGTAGTGATAAACAGATGTCCATATGTGGTAGTATTGTGGAAATGTACTGTTGATGTATTGTAATACTGCACCCACCCTGTAGCACTGCAACAGTTGTGGCCACTGACTTTGCATCTCTTACCCTCTTATGTAGGTCCATCCAGGATACAACCAAGGCAGCACCCTGTAGCTGGTGAGTATGGCTTGTGTAGATGCTTGCCAATACACTGAGCATGTAATGGTGATGGTATATTCCATCCACACATCTATCACACCTACCCAGAATGCATGCTGTATATGTGCATGTATTGTTGCTGTGAAATGCATGGCATCACAGAGGTGACCATGATGGGGTATTGGAAGGGTATGTCAGACACCTGCATGATAACTAACATCATGTCATTGCAGAATGTGTCCACAGGGAGTAACATAATGGTGTGAGACATGGCCTACAGAAGGAACATGTTTGGAACAACACCTGTATACAGTGCAACACCAGTGTATATACCTGTAGGACAATGGCAAATGCTGCAGAGATACACTATGGCATAAGGCATTACAGTGGTCCACATTATCAGCTGGGACTAGGCTGTAGCATGTGGTGTTCAGTGTATGGGACACTGCAAAGTAATACACATGTGTAGGGCTTACTTGTCATGCATCTGCAAAAAGGCTGAAGGAGGGGGGAGGGATGTCAGCATGACACACCAGTGCACTGCAGCAGGGATCCTAAGGATGCTAAGAATGGCTGTATCTGCACATAGTAGGTTCAGGACCTGTGGAAGCCATAACCCTACACCCACCGCAATAGTGACGGCAGTGTGTGAACACTAAGGGATGTGCACATGAGTAGACCTTGCAATCATGCAGAATAAGGGGACATGTGTAGGGCAGATTGAACATACACTGGCAAATTCAGATGGCCCACGCTGGTATACCCCTGCAAGGATTAGTGACTGCTGTAGTACACACAACAAGACGTGCGACAAACTAGACCCTTACCTTGCTATGTTGTGATACTGAAGTGTGTGTCTTACATTGAACACACCACACAGCATTTAGGGTGAGGTGTGTCCCAGGTTACATGTCACATGCAGAACATCCCAAGACATGTACAGTATGCTAATTGGGGATGCAATGGGTGTATAGGGACAATACATAGTGTGACATACCTTCATATACACATCAACAGACACATAACAGGCAGACCCCCATCCGAGAGACCAGGGCCTATATCTGCTAACTAACTTGACCGTGTGTCCAATGTGTTACAGGTAGGCTGCACACATCACATGTAAAACTGGCCTGGATTGTGGTATCAGTTACCTGCATGGCTGATGGTGACAGTGGTAACCATAACATGGTACATGGGACATATACTGGGTGTACCTTGGTGTAATGACAGTGTACACAGCACCCACATCCCTGAATGGATATTGTACTCCCTGAAACCCATGATGACACTCTGCCATACCCACCATCACACATTGTCCGCAACTGCGATACAACCCATAGTATACCCCAACAGTGGTACTACAGGGATATGCATCTAATGCACATGCCACATGCGTAGTAGTGTGTTGCATTGTCATGCCTCACCTATGGGCAGCAGCAACACTATCTGTACTACTGTGTGGCAATGGGTATTGTAATAGGAGTATGTGGCCTCAGAATGCTGTACCCTAAAGATATACGGACATGCACACATACACACACATGCCAGAATACAATGGGTATCCCATGGCTATCAACCCATTTGTACAACACTGTTGTACTGGTACTGCAAGGCTCGTGTAGCTGGTATGGGGAGGAACTTAACAGGGTACATGTAATGTCCCATACAGTAGCAGCCACAACTGACTATGACAATGGGTGTTGCATTGGTTGTGAAGGCCCTCATGGAATTTCCAATTGCAGGTGTGCTAACACACAGACACTGCTATACTCAGTCATGCACACGTACATATGTGTCAGTACAGGGGTGCATTGCTGGAGGTGGTCATAGCTGTGTACCTAGCTATTGTCCAAGGAGAGATGGGTTGTGTAGGGGTTGTGTGTACAGTGGTATCCTGCCACCTGCCAGGTGGCAGCAGGCAATCTATCGACAGACATTACTGTGGTGACCCTCAGTGTGAGAATGACATGCATCAGCCAATCCTCCAGGTGCCTCCTGCACATGGCCACTGAGGTGGTCAAGTTGACATGTATGCAATATGCATTACAACACATGGTTATTGTCTGTGATGGAGACCTGTACCCAAACATGTTCTGTTGACTGTGGTAGTGTAGTCGAGGTACCCGTGGCATGTGTTGCATACAGGGTGACATGACACCTAACTAGTTTATCACACTACAGCAGTACACAGTTGTAGGATGCGCCACGGAGATTACAGGGCTACAGTTTTTCGAAAGGTGTATTTCAAAGTGAATGACATCAGCGGCCTTGCCAAAGTAGGGCATTTGAATTGTATTGAGTGTGACTAGCCTAAAAAGCATTGCTCTCTACACAGACAGAGACACACACACAGTTGCCAAGTCTTGGATTAGAACTCCTGCCTAACTAGTTTATCACACTACAGTAGTATGTAGTTATGGGACATGCCACAGAGATTACTGGGCTACACATTTCCCAAAAGTGTATTTCAAAGTGAATCACATCAGCACCCTTGCCAAAGTAGAGCATTTGAATTGTAGTGAGTGTGACAAGCCTAAAAAGCATTGCTCTCTACACAAACAGGGACACACACACACACACACACACACACACACACACACACACACACACACACACACACACACACACACACACTCTTGCCATGTCTAGGATTAGAACTCCTACCTAACTAGTTTATCACACTACAGTTGTACGCAGTTATAGGATGCGTCATGGAGATTACTTGGCTACACCTTTCCCAAAGGTGTATTTCACAGTGAATGACATCAGCAGCCTTGCCAAAGTAGGGCATTTGAATTGTAGTGAGTGTGACTAGTCTAAAAAGCATTGCTCTCTATACAGACAGAGACACACACACAGTTGCCATGTCTGGGATTAGAATTCCTACCTAACTAGTTTATTACATTTCAGCAGTACGCAGTTATAGGGCATGCCACGGAGATTACTGGGCTACACCTTTCCCAAAGGTGTATTTCAAAGTGGATAACCTCAGCAGGGTTGCCATAGTAGGGCTATGTGGAGGGCAGTGTGTGTGCATGGGCCATAACCCATTTATCTAGAGGTTGACACACCACATGCGGGCACACGCAGGGTTATGTTCCACAAGTATGTGTGTACAGCTGCTAGATGACTACTTCCTTGTACATTCATGTTGGACAGCTAGCACTTGCACCACATAGTCTATAATGCTGATGGATACTGGTGGCTAATGCCTACAGTGAGTGACATTTACTCCTCATGTGGTTGTATCTATTTTGCTGTGTACTTGGAGGGACAGACCTCATAATGGATGTCTCCTTGTCACAGTCACTCTCTATCACACATCTATGTACTTCTACTTTTGGCTTATTATAGTGTGTTGTCCTTGGATATGAGTCTGTATTCCTATCCACTGTGTGTGCAAAGCATGACTGGTGCATACTGAGGAGTGTATGCACTAATATCTGAAACTGCCAGATATGTATGGTCCACTGTTGTTTGCAGACATGGGCTTCATTTGTTTGTGTGTGAGCATGCCCAGTATGACCTTTCAGCATGTTGTTGTCTGACATTGCCTTTATTTCTCTGTGTGTGCACGCATGCCCAGTATGCCCTTCTGTATTGAATGTGTGTAGCGATTCCAGGTAGTTTATACTCCAGTGCAGACCTTTGTGCTGCACACCTACAGGTAGCAAACTGTTGCAGGGTAACCGTCGATCATTTGGCAATATGGGGACAAACTGTGCATGGGATAGAATCTACTGTAGGTGATTGTGTCTGTGCTGCTTCAGCTGCATGGTACTACTGTTAGCAGAGATAGTCAGATATGTGTACTGTTATACACTATGATGTTTTCTGTCCTCATGTACTGTCAGGTGGACATTCTTGCTCACAGTGATGTCTTGGGGGACAAGGGTGACTGCAGCTGTGTCCTGCATTGTGGGCAAACACCTACATATTCATGGTGAGTTATGCCATTCCAGAGTGGGAGCTGCAGATACTTGCAGCTGGGTCTGTGTATCTGGTTCAGCACCTTGGTACAGTGCTGGCAGAGGATCCCATACTTGTACATCCATCGACATGACAGTATGGCCTTATCTTGCTGTGGCAATACCTCATAGCTGTACAGATTCTCACATGTTACCCAGAGGCTGGGGCCATGAGTCAGGACATTACCCCTATTGTGGTTTACAGGCAGGTATGTAGCCACCCATTTATGTGTTTGCAGCCAGAGATAGTGTGTGCACAAAGCTTTGTGTCGGACCTTGCACATTCCATGGTGCCCATGCTCCCACCCCCCTCTGTTATTCTATCCTCTTCCATACATTATGCATACATTCTCTGATACTTTTCCTACGGTTATCACCCCATCACAGCTATATGCTGGTGTTGGTCCACAGTTCATGCAATGGGACATGGTGGACATGTTACTGTGGTTTGTCCACATGGCCTTGCATATGGAGTATGTGGAGTGTGTTATGTTGTTATTTGGGTGTCCATGACATAACATGCATTGGCAGTACATGTGAGACACAGGCCTTTGACAGAGACCTGTGGGTATTAGGTGTTGTTGCAGGCCAGATGTGGCAGGCTGTTGATTCTGTTGGTCCTACAGTATCAGACCACCATACAGTATATTCCCCAGGGGTGACAGGGTAGGTGTGCTAGGTGTTCATGCCAATACCTTCTATCAGTCTTGACCAGATGGTGTGGATGCTGGCAGGATGCTACCTACAGCTAGTGACACACCTGCATGGGACACCTGCACTGCATGCTGCATTCTTTCACTATTGCCATATAAAGGTGGGGTCATATTGTACCTATTCCCACAGCAGGGATACAACCATAGAGGTACCTGTGGGTGGTGTTTGCTTGAGCTGGGTGCATGTGTGCTATGGACACTACTTGCATCTGACACACAGATATGCATGGGGCATTCCAGTTATGCTGGCATGTGCAGGTACATCAGCTATTCCCCAATACATCAGTCCTACCTCTTTTGTGATCTGCAAGTGTTCGTGCAGACAACACCAGTATCCCCTACTACAGGACCAGATAATGTGATGCATACCTGTATGTACAATTCCAAGGGTGTATCCATTTCACAGTGACACAATATATACTGTATGTCTGGGGTACTTTCCCCTGTGTACTACTTGTATATCTAGCCCACCAGCCATGCCATGTCAGTCTTTCCGATGGTAACACATATTACCACCATACATTTACAATGGCTTACTGCTAGCATATGTTATACTGGTGGGAATTGTCTTTGGCACTGCAGTTTTGAGGACTTGTCCCTGTCATAAGCAGTAGTGGGCAATGGCCACCAGGTCTTACCTCAACATGCATACATACTGACCACTCTCACACAATATGAAACACACACCGACCTAACACACACATACCTGCATATTGTGCAAATGCTGCAACCTATCCTGCTAACTTGGCCACCTCTGGGCATCTGTGCTCCTCTGGTATTATACCTACACATATATGTTACTACATTTTTACATAGGGTTGTGGGGGGGGCACACCTGACTTTTACAACGTGTGTACCTCAGATTGGGGGGGACACCAGACTGTTACTACATTCATAAATACGTTTGGGGTGGCACACCTGACTGTTATTACATTTCTAAGTAGGGTTGGGGGGAGCACACCTGACTGTTTCTACATTCCTACACAGGATTGGGGGAGGGGGTACACCTGTCTGTTTCTACATTTTTACACAGTGGTTGGGAGGGGGCACACCTGACTGTTACTACATTTCTACACTGGATTGGGGGAAGGGGCACACCTGGCTATTTTTACATGTCTACACAGGATTGGGGGGGCACACCTGACTATTTCTACATTTCTTCACAGGATTGGAGGGGCACACCTGACTGTTTTTACATTTCTACACAAGATTGGGGGGCACACCTGACTGTTACTACATTTCTACACAGGATTGGGGGGCACACCTGACTGTTTCTACATTTTTACACAGGATGGGGGGGCACACCTGACTGTTACTACATTTTTATGGAGGATTGGGGGAGGGGGCACACCTGTCTGTTTCTACATTTCAACACAATGGTTGGGGGGGCACACCTGACTGTTACTACATTTCTACACTGGATTGTGGGAAGGGGCACACCTGACTGTTTTTACATGTCTACATAGGAGTGGGGGGTACACACCTGACTGTTATTACATTTCTACATAGGATTGTGGCAGGACCCACCTGACTGTTTCTACATTTCTACACAGGATTGGGGGGCACACCTGACTATTTCTATATTTCTTCACAGGATTGGGGAGGGCACACGTGACTGTTACTACATTTCTACACAGGATTGGGGGGTACACCTGATTTTTCTACTTTTCTACACAAGATTGGGGGAGCACACCTGACTGTTACTACATTTCTACACAGGATTGGGAGGGGGCACACCTGACTGTTTCTACATTTCTACCTAGGATGGGGGCACACCTGACACTTGCACACATTTGCTATGACTGTACTGGTATGTCAGGTACTCTATTTCATTCTGTATTCTAACCTATCATGCTGACTAGAGGCATATCAGTGTACTACAGGTCTTAGCTTTGATTGACCTACATATTAGTTTCTGACTTCCTACCCTTCAATACTAACATCCCACTGCCTGACCTGCTGTAGTCTGTCTGTGTAGGCCTGGGGGGGTTACCCATAGGCATCATTCAGAGGCCATAGCAAAGGCTTTGCTTGTGTTTGTCTACACCTGTCCTGCTGGCTGAGACTGTTGTTGGGTATGTGAACCTCCCCTGACTGACATGTGTGAGTCATATGGACACACGTGGCCCAGCATATTTCCTGCAATGGGTTTTGTCTCCCTGTGTAGTACTGGCTATTGTGGTAACAACAGTATTTGTTATAGATTTCATGGTGCCACTATAGGTGTCTACTATCTGCTGGCATACCATTCAGCCACCCAATTCCCTTGCATGCTCACATCCATACCATAGATACAGGTAATGACACATTTTTCTCCATTCGTCATTTAGTAGGTTGAATGACTTACCTTGTGGGTGTGCCAGTATTGAGGATGGTGCTGGAGGGCTGCCTATGTCAGATGCACATAGTACACTCCCTATACATGGTTGAGAATAGGTAGTGTCATGTTTGGCATCCCTTTTATTGTATGTGCAAGTCAGAGAGAGGTGTCATTCCCTGGGTCCCTACTGTGTCAGTGTAAGTGCTATCCTTTGCCTCTTTGCCAAGGCCAGGGCATACTGGGCATGCCTCCATCTGCCTACTGGGGCAGGCTCAGGTTGTTCCTCCTCTGAGTCACTTTGTGCCTGTGCAGGCCTTGGCACTGGCGGAGGGCTGTTTGGCCCTGCCCTGTGCTGTTCCTGCTGCAGCTGTTTTCTCAGGATCATATTGTGTAGCATGGCACATACAATGGCAATTTGAGTACATGTAGCTGGTGAGTACTGCAGGGCTCCACCAGATGTGTCCAGGCACTGGAACCGTGACTTGAACATCCCAAACACACGCTATTATAAGTCCAGTCTGTGCGTGTGCCTCATTATGGCGTTCTTGTTCGGGTGTGTGTGCATTTCTGATGGGGTCTCATCAGCAACGGCTACAGTGTGTAACCAGCGTCCCCCACTAGGTGACTGTAAGGGATGTCCCCATTGACAAATCTCTGGTACAGCTGCATCAGATGCCAGATGTGGGAATTGTGATAGCTTCCAGGGCAGCCAGCACACACATTCATTATAATGCCTTGGGCATCACACACAACCTGGCAGTTGATGGAGGGAAAGCCCTTGTGGTTGATGTAGACCCTACCCTGATCACCGAGTGGTGCTTTGATGCATATGTAAGTGCAGTCTATAGCACCCACTACCTCAGGGTATTCTGCTATTTGGTGGAAGAGACGCATATTGCTGGCCAACACCTCACGAGTGTTGAGGAAATATGCATGCTCACGGGCATGTGCTGACATGGCATCCAGGAACTGGTGGAATACTCTGGATGCTGATGCCTGTGAGACCCCCATGATATCCCCAGTTGGGCTTTGGGAGGTACCTGTGGCTAATATTCCTAGGCCTACACATACCTTGGTATCCACTGGGATGGGTTCCCCTCTGTTAGTTCGGTGTGTCAGGCGTGGCTGGCACAGTTCAACAATTTGCTGTAGGTGGTCTCTGTTCACCCTATAGCACTCCACAATCTCCAGCACATGTAGCCCCTGGTAGGTTACCCTGGGTCTGTACACTCTTCTCTGTCTCCTCACTGTGGGTTGGTCGACAGCATTCCCATCCTCACCTCCATCAGCATCTTCCACATGTTGTTGTATGATAGCTACTGCAGCCTCTATCATTTTGTTGTTTTGTTTGTTAAAAGTTTCCCACTTGTATACATTGGTGGTGTAGAGTATGGGAAAAACCAGAGGGAAAGGTGTTTGCATAGTTTATAGTAGTGTTCTGGTCTGGGCTGGTCTGCTGCCTGTGTAAATGGCTGATTCTGATACATTTCACCTGCCAGCTATGCTAGTTCTCCTAGATTACCGTCCTACTGCTGTTTTCTCTTCCCATTGCCTTCCTGTTCAAGCCTGGGGGCACGCCATGCAAACACAGTGCTTAAATGTACACAGAGCTGCTATTTCCTAGTTTACTTTTTTTTTTCCTTAAAACCCAGTGCGCTGCGTGCACACCCACTTAGGCAATGTAAATTTATTTATTTTATTTTATTTATTTGAAGTTTGTTTGCCAGGATAATCCATTGGGCCGAATGAGCCCATTTTCAATGGAGTCCTGGGGAGAAAAGCTCCACAGATACAATGTCAAATATGCAATAAAGAATAAAACAGAATACAGTAGTATAAATGTTACATAGCATTTTGTTAGAGTGTTAGAAGTAGTACATATAAGCAAAAGATAATGTTAAAGCAACATGAAAAACAAGACAGAAGAGCTTAAGCAACAATACATATAAGTTGACAAATTTTAGTTGTCTATGTACACAAGCAAATGGAAAAATTAAGTACAATTTTAGCTAGTAGATATGTACAGAGAATATTTACATAAATGGTAGCTACAATATGAATGTTCCCATAGGAGGGAAGAGTTGTGGAGTAGGGGGTGTGTAGTAGCTGGAGGTATTATGCAGGATGGGTACAGGAGCATTCCCAGAGAGAAGATAGGTGTGAATGGAGGAGAGATTTAAAGATTGAAAGGCTGCTGGTATTGCGGATATGAGATGGGAGTGAGTTCCAGAGGCGGGCCAGGGAAAAGGAAAGTAAGAGTTTGGCTACTAGGTTCTGAGTGTTGGTTCTGAGGGGTCTGTTAGGGTGGTGGATGGTGAAGGCTGAGGAGAGTGAGGGGCAGAGTGAGGGCTTGAAAATGAGTTTATGAGCATGAGTAAGTTGAGTATAGGTAAGGTAGTTAGGGAGCTCTAGCCAATTTAGTTTCTGAAGGGCAGTACAGTGATGGGAGGAGGATCTAAGGCCAGAGGTGAATTTAGCGATTTTGTTGTAGCAGGAAGAGAGTTTTGTTTTAGTAGAGGATTTTAGGTTAGTTAAGAGTGGGGCACCCTAAAGGAGAGAGGGGATGAGGTATGTGGTAGATAGGAGGAATCTGGTGGATGGGGAGAGGAAGCGGATATGCCGGTAGAACAAACCAAGTTTCTGATGTGTTTTTTAATGTTAGTTTGTATATGGGAATCAAATGTGAGCTGGTTATCAATGAGAGCTCCTAGCAGTTTGGCATTGGAAACGATTTCTAGGAATGTGTTAGTTTGACTAGTTATGAGGAAAGAGTTTATGTCGATAGTCATGCTTTTTGATGGGGTGAATAACATGAGTTTGGTTTTTGTGTGCTTTGTGTGTTTAGAGTGCTAAGCAGCCTCAGACACACCCCCTTGCTTAGCTGTGCTAAGCTAAGAGCAAACCCAAGCCAAAGGGCTCCAGTCCACTTACAGTATGCCTGACATACCCCCCTATGATGTTAGCTAACTCCTAGGCTTGCACCAAGCTATTCCTGCTCTTACACTGTTGGGAGCTGCCTAGCATGCAGGGGAAATCTGGGATTCACTATCATTCCCCTCATTTGCATAGGATTTCCTGCTAACGCATAGTTACATGTCCCACACTGAGCCTCCCCCCCTTAGCAACCACTATTCACTGGCCATGTTGTCTTCTGCCTGCCATTGAGTATAATGGCAGAGTAGTGATTTAGGTTAGAATGCTTATTTTAGTGTTTTTTATCTTATTTACCCCCGATCCCGTTTGTGCACTGCTGCCCTACTCTTAAACAGCTGAAATCAGCTAAAAAAAATAAGAGTTGATTTTTTTTTTTTGCAAGTGTTTTCCATGCCAATGGCCTTATAGTTGGCCATTGGCATGCTTTATACATGATGTCCACCCTTTATTTGGAGCTGTCATGGCTCCGTTTTGTAATTTGCAGAAATGTACTCCGTTACTGGCAGAGTACATTTCAGCAGATTACACTAGTACTGCACGCCTGGTTTCCAGCTTCCTGGATCACAAATTCACCTCATTTGCATGGAGATCTCCTGCAAATGGGGTAATTTGCATACAGGGTCTGAGTCCGTGCAGGACTAGTGCAGGAGCGCTCGTGCATGCCCCTACAGGTTATGCCTGGATTGCACGGCAGACATATTGCCTGCTGGAGCTCCTGCACTAGTCATACACATCATGCAGGGCTTGCAGAATCCACGGGTATGACTTGTTACAGAACGATTTTTTAGAACCTATACTTATTTGCCTTATTCTGTCTACCTTAGAGCATGTGTGTCTTACTGCTTGCAATTTTCCTAATAATCAGCTGTCCTAAAAAGGTAGATACGATCTAGAAATTTCTTCATTCTTTTAAATTTTTCTACACTATTCCCAAACCTGAACAAGCAGCTATAACATTAATTGACTCCTCTGATGCTAAGCACCTAGTTAATTCCAATCCTACTGTTTCTAAGGATGGGAACATTATCGATATATATCAGGAAAAAGTGTATACTTCTGCAACTTTGATTTCCAGAATTTTAGAATGTCAGGCTCATATTTTGAAGTTTCTTCAGACAAATTGTGAAATCCTGAGGACTGTTTTATCTACAGTTTCTTCTTGTGAAGAAAAATCTGCTTTAAGTAGCTTAGTTTCTTCTAGTGCAGAGGTCACTACTTATTGTTTGTATCTGTGTAGCGTGCTGTTGATAATTCTTCCAGGTCTATAGCTGCTGGTGCTGTTTTAAGGACATTTGCTTTGTTGTATTTTCAGACCCTCCTAGATGATGTAAAAATGAGATTTTAAATCCTCCCTTGAAGAGAGATTTAGAGTTTGGTTCCTCCATACCTCTTGTGGTTTGGTGTGTTTCTTATGCCAAGGTGTGGGCATTACATTTTTGTTATTCTTAGCATTGTCATTTCAGGGTGCATTCTCCTTCACTCTTCTGGCAGGAAAGCTGTGAAGGGCTTCGCACCCAAACTTGTCTTTTAGTCAACTCAGCCTGAGCTGCCTGACAAGTTGGGCACATGGAACGTGCCCTGAAGCTTTGGAAGCTGGTTGACTGTTATATCCTTGGCAAGATATAACCCATATAGTTGAGGCTACTGCAGCAGTGATCATTTGAACATTTACTGTTATGGTAAGTTCAAGTTAGACAGTTGTACATTTCAGCAGCATGTGATTCTAAAGGATTCTCCCAAGTGGTCAAAGACCACTGTCTAGAAGCCAGGAATCTGAGCATCTTGTAGCTCAAATAGGCTGCCACTGGTGCTCAAACTCAAATATGAACTTGGGCAAGCAGCTGCCACATCTAACCAAACACAATATTCAAGTTTGAGTGAGGTATGTGTGGCAACCATAGGGTGGGAGGGGATGGATGTTTACATTAGGGAAGTGATTAAGAGGGGGATTCAGGTTTACTGAGTAAGAGGGGGATTTTAGGGTTAGGAGGTGTGAAGGAGGAGAAATTAGGTTATGGAGCAGCAAAAGAGTTTTAGGTTTAGGCAGCAGGAAGAGAGTTTGTGGTTAGGGAGCAAACAGGGAATTTAGATTTAGGGGGATATTGGAGTTTTAAGTTTAGGGAACAATAAGAGGCTTATCAGTTAGGGATGAGGAGTAGAATTTTAGGGTTAGGATGTGAGAACTCAAGTTAGGAACTGGAGACCTGGGTTAGGAACTTGGTGGGAGTTTTAGGGTTAGAGTTAGGGCTCTGGTAGGGCTATACAGTTTAAGAGAGTTAGGTGTTGGATGAGTTGAGTAGCTAAGTAAGATTGAGTTAGTGGCATTTAGAGCACTTGTCTTTTCAAGAAAATGGCAAAAAGCCTTTCTCAAGCTATTAACATGTGACACATAGCAGACTTCTTCTAAAGCAATGACTGAAACACAGCTAAGATATGCTCAGGTGTAAAACAGTGAGCATTCTAATAATGATCTGATTAAAATAGATTTTAGCAGCTTTTTTATGGGAAGCAGTCTTTTGGAAATGGTGACTATATGCAAATAAAAGTCACAGTACAATTACTAATATGTTTAAGTCCAAGGAGAGTACAGTGTGTATGAAGTTGTAAATAAAACATTATACTGATGATGTGACTTACAAACCAGGACAACAAAAATGCACTGCAGAAGACAAAGCACTTCTGAAAGAAGATCTTCCAGCCACCAATGAAAAAAAAATAAAATACTTAAGCTCGAACATATGTTAGTGCACAGTCTGCCAGTAAGAAGCTTCAGAAAAAAAAAAAACACGACACATTGTAAGTAACATCTATTTTAAGAGCAAAAGTAGATTTGCCACCACAAAACAAGAAGTTCTTTGGTTTCATTTTTAGATGGGGTACCTTCTATTTGCAGTATGTATGCCCTCACTGAGTTTTTGTTAAATGGATAGATGCTTGTAAATTATCCATAGCTGTGTGCGCAGTGTATGTCTGTGACTCAGGAGAAAGGCCTGGAAGGCTATTGCTGTTTTCTATTTGCACATTAAATGATCTGAATGGCACTGGATGTTCGTGTAGTAATTATAATCGGATGCCACTTGATACTGAATTGGACATATGGAAGATGTACTGTATAGCTAAAACTGTTTTAATATATTTCAAACTGCAATGGGAATAGTTCAAGTAAACATATTAACATAAAGGAGGATGAACATTCTTTCCAAGTTTCATGGCATTGTCGACAGAATAAAATGGCATTTGACTACTTGTCTGAATAAAAGATTTAAACATTTAATATGATAAACCCATAAATGTAAATTGTCATTTACCAAGAATTATCATGTTTTAATTTTTATTCACAAATGTGTAATTTCTGAGAATGATTTTTTCTATGAATTATTTCATATTTAAAATTAAGTTATAGTGAGTGTGAAAAATATGACGCTAAACAGAAAAATATGTTTATACTGTTTTATGTATTTCATTGAGTATGCTGGTTGTCATCTTTTTTATTTATTTATTTGATTCCTGGCAAGTCTGACAAGATAATGAAATATAACTTTTCAGGTGAGTCCATGAGAGAAAAGCTCAACAGTTACAGTACAATATAAAATAATAAGAAATAAAGACTACACCAAGCATATGGGGGGATTGTTTAGGAGCACATTATTGAAAAGAATAAGTAGCAAACTATGATAATTGTTACTATAATTATATCATATCTAATTAAAAGCTTATTAGATTTGCCTGTTTATTCTTGAACTAATGAAAAATAGAAAGAGGAAAGAAAAAAGTAAAAAAAAAAAAAAAGATACATGGGAAAAGAAATTCGCCTCAGTAAGAATGATTGGTGGTTGGAGTATAACAATGGAAAGGAATATTTGTGAGATGGAAAGACAGAAATAAGAGTGAGAAGGCAAAAGCAAAGTAGAGAAGTAACAATGTTTGAAAGTCAAGTATAAGGGCAGAGAAAAGTAGCAGACAGTAAATAACGGCGAGTGGTTGAAGCTAATGTTTAAATGTAAAGTTGTGTGCAAAAACATATAAAAGATAATGTATGTGGCTCTACCAAATGATTTTTGAAGGGAGATGTAGGACAGAATTAATGCCTTGATGTGGTGAGGTGTACATAATAAAGAGAAAGGAGGGATGTATGAAATATAGGTTAGCCAAGATGGGCGGGGCATGGGCAAAGCCAGGTATTGAGAAGGTGGTGAAGGCTCTTGGATTTTCAAGCTGTCTCAATGTAAATTGCAAAAGGGATACATTTTATTGGGATGACAATATATTACAAGTGATGGATGAGTGAAATGGCTAAGGCTATGTTGAAAGACATGAAACATCAGTTTAGTTTATAAGTTTATAAGGAATGAACAAAGAAAACAGCTGTGAGAGAATAGTAAAACAAGCCTAACACAAATAGCATTATACAACTATACATTTCTCAACACCATAAACATAAAACTAAACCCACTTATTCAGTGTATTTGATAAATATGCTATGTGAAATGTGGAGCTAGACAAATCAGAGTCTGTAATCAAAATTGTGGGGAGAAATATTAGTAACAAGAGATCTGCAGATGATACCACTCAAATGTCTGAAACTGAGGAAGAGCTGAAGAGCTTGTTATTGATAGTGAAAGTTGAAAGTGCAAAAGTTGGTTTGTTGCTCAACATAAAAAAACTAAAATTAAGTCATGCAGATAAAGTGAATAAGTAGCAGCAGTGAGAGAGTTTATTGTTCTAAGTATGATCTTTTTAGATGGTGATTGCCTCCATGAAATTAAATTACACTTTCATTTTCAAAGGAAAGTTTTGAACAAATCTTGATAAGATTTTAAAGAGCAAAGACATCAGGTTGTCAGCCAAGTCTATAATGTCAAAGCTATGGTTTTCCCAGTAGTAATGTGGAGCTGTGAGTGGTGGACTATAAAAAGGCTATATACTAAAAATGTGATGATTTTGAACTCTAGTGCTGGAAGTTACTTTTGAGGATTCCCTGGACTGTAAAAAGATCATCTAGCCAATGCTTAAGGAAATAAATCCAGACTTTTCTCTGAAAGGCTTGATAATAAAACTAGAACTGGAATACTTTGGGTATATAGTGTGAAGGCAGGATTCACTAGACTAGAGAAGGTATTACTGATGGGAAAGATCAAAGGAAAATAAAGCAGGAGGTGTCAGAGGCTAAGGTAGCTGGACAGCATTACTGAAGTAAAGGATGTAAGTATGCAAGAACCGAGAGAAACAGTTGTAGACAGACAGACCTGGTATGTGCTAAAATCCCTGAGGACACAAAGAGTTTAAGCCCACTGAAAGACTAAACAGCAATATGTACAGTACTGAAACAATACTTCACTTTACTAAAATGATACAATAAAAGAAGAGCTTATCTTATAAACAGAATATTTCTAATGTTGGACAGGCTCAGCTAACTTTCATGCACTGCAATAACATAAACTACCACCATATACTTTAATGCTGTTTGTGTTAAACAGACTCCAGGAAATGTCATCAATGTAACATTCCTTTATCTATTCCAATTGCTTACCGTCCTCCTTGCCCTGTGTAATCTATTAAACTTCTTTATATTACCTTCTTAATGTACATTCTATCTGTTGCAAAATGACGAGTAGGTATGACCAGACAACTTTTAGATAGTATGTTCATAAGATTGAAAAAGGCTGTGCTATCAAAATAGTGTATACATACACACACACACATATATATATATATATATATATATATATATATATATATATGTATATATATATATATATATATATGTGTGTGTGTGTGTGTGTGTGTGTGTGTGTGTGTGTGTGTGTGTGTGTGTGTATATGTGTGTTAGAAGACTGATTTCTTCAGTTTGGTGTTTCTTGTAATTTTAAAAGTATGATTTCATTGTTTAATGTGACTGCCAAATATACTTATATTCTGCTGGACAGACGGAATTATGCAATATCATTCAAGCAAGTCTGAAAAGAATAAGTAAGCTAATGAGTCAGGCTGCTATTCAATTTATGGAAACAGGGCAATCTTCTATTTAATATCTGATAGTGAGCCTGAAAATATTAAATATTATTTATAGCATGTTTATTAGTTGCTTTATTGGCAAATATGTAATATTCATTGACAGGATACTGAGGACTGGATATGGAGAAACTCACAGAGCCTTTGCAGTGGTTCAGATTTGTCATGTCATACAAACAGCGTATGTTGTAGTGTGATGTCTACTGACAGACCTGAGAAGTATTGCAGTACCTAGAAATAGTCAGCTTGTTTTGTAGAAGCCGAGAAAGATATTTACTTATTTTAACTAATATTCCTGCTCTTACTAGTCTGTGCTTTCCAAAGTATGCTAAATGGTTCACACTCATAACTCCATCAGACATGAAAATAATGGATTCTGTGAGTACTCCTTGCTCAGTAACGATTACTGTACATTGGGGTACAACTATGTTCCAACACATAGCATTACATTATTATTATATTTATCTGTGAAATTTCTGATAATGATTTGAACATTCTTATCACACTATCCCCTGTTTGAAGTGTGTGTACATGAGGGTGGGGATATCATGGTAGTGCTAAATTTACCATTGTTTTTAAACAGTGCTTTGGGCTCCTGATGTAGTTCTTGATTGGGATCTCTTCACTGTTGAGTGACCATGTTCTTCTGATGCTTTTGTGGCTTTTCTTTGAGTCTTGTTTCCCCTTATTCAAAATCAATGATATCAAGATCAGTATTAAAGGTAAATTGCCCCTAGATGGATAGGCATTACAGTTGCTATGAAAATGTGTGGGAGTTATGATAGACTAGCATCTTTCTGGACCTGATTTCCTGTGTTGCACCTATTGCTTACCTGGATAAGTGTCAGCATCCATATCTCTGAATTAGGTAAAAGAAAGTAAAGAAAAAAGGTTGGTTGGATAATCCACGGGGCACAAAATACAGGACAACCATGCTGAAGCTGCAGAATAGAAATGTTGTAAATAATCATCTGTTATCCAGCATTTATTTCATAAATGGAAACTTATACTTACGTTAGTTTCATTTAGACTCAGAAGACATACAGCAGTGGAAGTTATTCAAAGTAACAAGCACTGTGACTAGTTTCAAATCAAACATTTTTAACCCATCAATGACTTTCTCTGCTTCCTTTTGTAAAATCCCCTCTCAAAAGGACGTGGCATTTTAATCAACTGTGGTAATGATTCTAAAATGGCCATTCTTAAAATTGAAGAAAGACTAATGATAGCCCTCACTATTATTTGTTTTGTGTCTGTAACTGTACAGTCTTGTTATATTTCTATATTTTGAATTAGAACACCATATATCAATAATTTTTAAAACTCTCTCATGCATCAGTTGCTGCCAGTAATCACAAATGAACAATGACCTGTATTTTATTCTCCCTAGATGTTAATAAGGTCAATAGATGTGAATGTGAGATACTTATATACAGTGATAGGACATGTAATGTTAAATAATATGTTCAGACAGAGGTAGAATTTTTTTCTGTTATACATGATTAACATAACAGACAAATTTTCCACTGGTCAACTCTTAGCTGATGACTCAAAGAACCGTGATACCCTGTATGTCATTTTGTTTACTAGCATGATGCAGCTGATATTCAAAAGTTATTCAAGGTGGAAAGGTGGTTACATGAGGGACAGACTCTAGGTATAAGCTGATGTTTCTTATTTGCACTGAAAACAAACAGACCGATCAATTCAAGTGGATTGAAAAAAGTTATCAACACATCAAAGCTATCAATAAATGAATTATCATTATTAAAGTGAAATGTTCCATTTAAGAATCTTAGCTGTTTTATCTTGACCTTTCTACATTATTGTTATAGACACCTGAGCTCCTTCTGTTAAACAGAAAAGTGATGCTAGCAGTGTTACAATACCAAATGCTAATAGAAAAGGCAAAATTGTGTTGGTCTACATAGTCATCATAAATGTGTTAATGCTGAAAGTAATTTCTAGACTCCTGATAGAAGCATGTAATGTCATGGAATGTAGTTGCAGCAAACGTAAAAGCATCAAGGTAAATTCACCAAAATGACAGTTGGTGACAGTGGAGGTTGCCTTTTTCTCCATTGTTGTATGACTTCAGAGTTGGTATACATAAGCACAGGGAATGTAGAGACATCCCCCTACAAGAAGGGTGCAAAAATCACAGAGGAAAGAGGAAAGGACATATAGAGGTCAAATAAGACAATTAGAGTCTCATTTTTCCATAGATTATACCGCATACTTTCTGGTTTGTTGTTCTGAGGTAACTTTTTATCATTTTCGCTTACCTCCATAAAAGTAATAGGTGCCAATAACAAAGTTGGGTTGAATGTATTCCATTTTGTAAGAAAATCATGTCTATGTAAGCTGAAGTTCAGAATATCAATAATTACAAATGGTAAACTATCGGTAAATGCAGTCACCAGATTGCCTCTTCATGAAGGAAGGAAAGTCAACCCTTACAAAGAAATCTTGAAAGATCTAAAAAAAAAACATATCATCTTAAATTAATAATGGATGGCAATGACAACCTCTTCCTCTCTCTCTTTCTCTCTCACTTTCTGTCCTTCACATTCCATTGTGTGCTGAAATTTGGTATTCCTAATTGCTAGACTATGTTAATAATTCATCTGTTGCCCTTGTGAGTGAGTATTTGGATGTGACAGAGTTAGTTTTCTTACAGCTATACATTTTATGTCCTGTTTATCTCTGCTGTTGTAGGTATACTTCCTGTAAAAAATATATATATTATTTCCTGTAGATCACTGTGCTTCTTATTGGTTGATCCACTTATATAAGTTCATAGGTTGGTACTAGGCTATCGGCCCTAGGCACTATACAAGCCTAGCCATAACAATTCCCTGGCTATTTCTTCCCACAATATTTACTTCCCTGGACCCCTGTTTAGCAGGGTGACTGACGTGATCCCCGGGGTGAATTTCCAATCTCTCATCCTATCGTCAAGGTTCCTTTTAAAGAGGGCCAAAGAGGTGCTCTGCTTGACATGTATGGGCAGTCTATTCCAGAGTCTAGGGAGTCTCTGGGTCAGGAATGGGCAGTCTATTCCAGAGTCTATGGAGTCTCTGGGTCAGGAAACTATCTCTCCAACATGTTTTGTTCATTGTGATGAAAATGTTTAGATCCCTGGAGCATATGGCTCAGAGGGATTGGGATTTCTTTAAGTATAGCATGTCCAACAGCTCTGGGTTTGACATGGCCTTGTATGTTAAGCAGAGATCACCTCTGAGTGGACGATATGTGAAAGAGTATAGCTGGAATTTTTTTAGATGGCCGCATAGGGCATCTGCTTTAGGCCTGTGATTCTTTTAGTGAGGTATTTCTGCAGCCTTTCCAGTTGTTGCAGATGTCTTGAGAGGTACATACCAAATGGGGCATTGTATTCTAGAATGGGTCTAATGAGGGATTAGTAGAGTGGGAAAATGACCTCCTTTTTTCTGGATGAAAAGCCGTTAGTGATGAGGTGTGCCACATAGAAAGATTTCCTGACTGTTTTGGCGATGTGGTTATCAAAGGTGAGACCACTGTCCACTTGTGTCCCTAAGCCACTTATCACACTTTTGGTGTTTAGTGTATTGCCACCTATGTGGTAATTCACGGGTACATGTTTTTTTCCCAAAGGGGATAACTGTACATTTCTTGACATTGAGCTTGAGCCCATGGCTCTTGCACCAAGCATCTGTTTCTGTAATGCCCTTTTGTAGAATATCCACATCATTTGGGGATTCAGTAATGGCTCCCAGTTTGCAGTCATCTGCAAACTTTGTTAGCCAGAGTCGCTTAGTGTTGGCCTGTACTTCAGAGAAGTAGATGCCAAACAAAAGCAGTCCCAGGACTGAACCCTGAGCTACTCCACTTATCACTTGTCTGCAGCTGGATTTGGATTCAGCTGCTTTTACAGTATGGGTTCTGTCAGTAAGCCAGTTGGCAACCCATCGAGTGATGTAGGGATTAATGCCCAGCTTAGTAAGTTTATCTATGATTCCAGAGTGGGGAATGGTGTTGAAGGCCTTGGCAAGGTCCAGATAGGCTGTGTGGACTGCCTTACCCTCGTCTGCAGCTCTGGAGACTGATTCAAAGAAGTCAGTC
Organism: Protopterus annectens; assembly: GCF_019279795.1. NCBI lineage: Eukaryota > Metazoa > Chordata > Ceratodontiformes > Protopteridae > Protopterus > Protopterus annectens. The sequence continues at coordinate 972,196,644 of NC_056741.1, read as the reverse complement.
AGGTTCAGGAGACAAGATCGGCCCTTCATGAATGCAAACTGAGTGGGGTCCAGTGTTTTAAGGCTGCCAATGTCTTTGTTTATAAGTTCCATGATAATACATTCCATGGCCTTGCAGATCAGGCTCTTCAGACTGATGGGGTGGTAATTCCTAGGATCCAAGGTGGATCCCCCCTTGTGGAGTGGGATAACTGTAGCTGTGCGCCACTCAGTGGGCATGAAGCTTGAGGTGAGGCTATGATTAAACGTGACACTTAGGTGAGGAGCCAGTTCATTATGTAGTACACAGCCTGGGATGTTGTCTGGTCCCATGGATGCTGTATTCTTAGCTTTGGAGAGTGTGTTTTTTACCTATGTGGCTGTTATTACCAGAATTTGGAAATCTTTCGGTATTGAGATGGGCCCTTTAGGGGGTGAGAGGGGGGTGAAGGTGGCACTGAATTGATCTGCAAGGATATTGGCAATATCCTTGGGATCAGTATATTTAATGCCATTCTGTTGTAGCTCAGAGCAGATCTGAGCATTGCCATTTAGATTCTTGACATAGCTATAGAATGCCTTGTGGTTGTCTTTGGACTGTTTGGCAATTTTATTTTCGTAACTAGCTTTGGAGGATTTTATGAGGGATCTCAGCATCTTACTGAAGCTGGTAAGGGAGTTTTTTGCATCCTGGGATTTTCCTCTTTTCTGCAACAGTTTCTTCCTTTTGTTGTAAAGTTTGTTTATGGCAGGGGACCACCAGATTGGTTTCCTTTTTTTGGAGGAGAGCATCTTGGGTCTATTTGGGATGGCATGATTCATGCACGAGTGGATGTGCTCGTACATTGCCTTAGTGTAGGATTCAGCAGTCGAACTTTCAGTTCCCGTCTGCATGGGTGTCATGAATTTGTCACTTCTGACTTGAGTAGCACAAAGTTGGCTTTGAAGAAGTTTTTTACAGAGGTTTCCTTACTGGGTGGTGGGGTAGGGATGTGGATGTCAAGGGTGATTAGCTTATGGTCAGACCTGACAAACGAGGGGGTGACCATAGGTGTGGAGCATCGATTTCCCATGTTGGTAATGACCAGGTCTAGGATATTGGAGCCCTGACCAATGAGGGGGTGACCATAGGTGTGGAGCATTGATTTCCTATGTTGGTAATGGCCAGGTCTAGGATATTGGAGCCCCTGGTGGGACTATGAATTAGTTGATCCAGGACATTGAAATTTATGAATTCCAAGAACCACTGGGCAAAGGTGTTGATACATGAGTAGTGTTGACATTTAATAGCAGGGTAGTTGAAATCACCCAGTATTAGGGTGTTTGGTTGTATCTTAATATTTTCCAGTATTTTTAGAAAGGTGTAGTGAGAATCTTGGGGCATGGTGGGGAATCTGTAGCAAGCTACAATTTAGATTGTAGTCTTACCTAGTGTTAGTTGCACCTGGAGAATTTCAGACGCATTGTGATGGGCAACTAGCCAGGTGGTGTGAATATCCTTGGTGAATATGTCCTTGATCCCTTGGCAACAGTATCATTATTTATGTCCATTTTTTAAAAATGTTTTATTAATTATGGTTGCAGCATACCTATCATTTTTAGGAAACTACCAAAACAAAATGTCTAACGGTGAACAAATTTCAGATGATTGTTAAATGCAAGTAATTGTAAATCTGATATAACTGCTACGTATTTCTAAAGGAGAATAAAGGTCCAGAACAATATTATTAAAACTTATAGTAAATTTCTTATAAAGAAGAGTGCTGTTTGTTAAACCATTTGGAAATATAAAAAGATGCAATCCAAGAAGGACTTTCTTAATAATACACACCTCAAAGTAAAAATGCTCATACCTCTAAGATTTGTATTTAAATAAGTTATCATACCCATTAATTAGCAATTTCAATTCATTACTTCCTCTTTGTCAATTAAACCTGAAGCCTGCACAGATAAAGTATTATTAATAAAGAGATTATCAGTTCGTGCCTCTTCCTCTAAATCTAATATCTTATTTTCTTCTCCCTCTGCTTCCCAATAGATGCCATTACTGCACTCTATATGCATACACACACACACACACACACACACACACACACACACACACACACACACACACACACACACACACACACACACACACACACACACACACACACACACACACACACACACACACACACACAAATATATATATATATATATATATATTTATATAAACTGCGGTGGTGGTGCTGCGGTAGCATTGTCGCCTCACAGTAAGACATTGTCCTGTTCGATTCTCAGCTAGAGTGTCTTCTGTGTGGAGGCATGCGTGAATGGGCGTACCTTTGTTGAAGGTTGTGCGTCAGGGCCGGCAACTCAGCATGTAAAAATCTACTGCCAAACATTAGCAGACCGGAGTTCCGCTGTGGTGACCCCTAACCAGGAAAAGCCAAAAGATACGCAGTTGGTCGACATTCATTTGTGCAACACAAATGAACTGCAGTACATATTGAGTGTAAGGGCATTGGATCGAATGGTAGTTTGTGCAACTTCTGGATGGTCGACAAAGGTTACGTGTTGTGACTGGAATTTGTTGAAACTGTGTGTATTTTATGCTTAGAGTAAAGGTTTGATTAGAGGCTAGATTTAATGTGGAGATGTGCATTTTTATGTGTGTGTGTGTGTGTGTGTGTGTGTGTGTGTGTGTGTGTGTGTGTGTGTGTGTGTGTGTGTAGTTCCTGAGCTGTCGTGTGTAGTGGTAATGTTATAGGAAAGTTTTTTTAAAAGTTAAGGTGGATGTTAGGGTTAGGGTTATGGGACAGGGCAGGGTTAGGGATAGCATGCATTACTAAGGAGGAGGGGGGCCCTTCCGATAAGACTAACACTTTTCAGGCAAATTTCAGCTGAATGAGATCAGGTTATGGATAGTGCATCAGAAAAAAAGTGTCAGTGTTTTTCATTTTTGATGCAGTGACTACTTGACATGCTTTGGTACATGTTTCATGTGTCAACCAAGTAACATTTTAACAATTTGTTTGTAATCAGCATTGATATGTCACTATGTATTTGCTGAGGAATAACCTTGGAGCATGCAAGGGAAAAAGAATAAAATAAAGGTTAAAAACATCACTTTTTGCAGAGGACCAAATATCCCTGCACCCCCATACCCCCTGCTGATTTTCAATTCTATTTCTGAGATAATACACTACCAGGCAAAGGGCATTTTTCCAACATCAGTAATACAGCAATATTGTACAGCTGACTACCATCTGTTTTGTCAACCAGGTTGTGTCTAGTAAACAGATGTCAAATTTAATGACGGTTGGCTTAATTAATGTCTACTAAATATATCTATATCTATATCTATATATATGTATATATATATGTATATATATATATATATATATATATATATATATATATATATATATATATATATAAATAAAATTGAGTATGTGTGTGTGTGTGTGTGTGTGTGTGTGTGTGTGTGTGTGTGTGTGTGTGTGTAGGTGTACACATATGTGTTTAGTGTTCCATAAACCATGGCAATAAGATAACATTTTAAACCACATTACAAAACTCTAATTAAAGATGTAAACAAAGACATGGTTTCAGAGAGATTCTCTCCAGTTATGCTAACTGTCCAGTGGTAGGTGGTCAGTTAGCATATCAGCGAGAATTTCTAATTCAGAGACATGGTAAAGCTGTACAGAGAAACACCTCATTAGCGTCTTATTGCCATGTCTCAGAATTGAGCACTGCACTGCCAGATAAGATGGTGTTAGTGTGCACTCAAACACACACACACACACACACACACACACACACACACACACACACACACACACACACATCACAGACACACACACCATCATATAGAGGCACACCCACACACACACACACACACACACACACACACACACACACACACACACACACACACACACACACACACACATCACAGACACCCATTCATGCAGACATCATAGGCACACACTTTCATTACAGATGCCCATACATTAACACACACAAAGATACACATTACAACACGCACACACACGTAAACACACACACTCATGGACATTCACACACAGGAAGACAGCCATGCACTCAAACATACACACACACACACACACACACACACACACACACACACACACACACACACACACACACACACACACACACACGTACACTCTTACATTAGGTGTCTGGTCTCTGAATCAGAAAGGTTTACCATGATATAGAGGTCTTATGAGTTAAGGCTTCCACGTCATGGTAACTCAAGAAAAGTTTTTTTACTTTTGTAAAAGTGTTTATTTTAGATCATTAATCTTTATATATATCATTTATATATCATTAATCTTTATATATGATAGTTTCAGATTTGCTTTGTGATAGCATATTTTTGTGTAGTAATCTCCTTTAACTTATTAATAATATTTAGTATGCAGTATCGGTGCCTTTTGCAGAAATTGTTTCATATATCTGATGCATAATATCTTACTGGCAGTAGATGATGCTCAGTGAGAATTCAACAATGACTACAAAAAAAAAACAGCATGAGGGCTCATGATGTGTATTATGGAAATATGTCATCAAAAATTATCCATAGTTCCTATACCATAATGGAATGTTTCAATTACAGAATATTCTACTGTAACTGCTAATTTATATATTTTGACTCCTGACCTTGCAACATTACTACCGTTTTTAATTAGTTAACTTGGAGTACTACTCACCTGTCACCTGCAAACTGGCTGATAAACATTTTGCCCACCCTTTTATCTGCCCCACCAGGCTCTTTCACCTTACAACGACCTAATTTCTCCCTCCCGACCACTAAAAAGACATATCCTAACCTTTCCCAAGCTATATGAAATGGTATTCCAAATGATATATAAAATTTTCAGCCCCTTTGATCCTGTTTTTTATGACCCTGCATTTCCTACTCATAGTGCATCTGGCAAATAGTACATAATTAAGGCTTTTTATTTGTCCTGATGGTCTGTGACATCAACAGGACTTGTTGGCAGGACAGATTTGTGTCCCAGAGAATCCCTCATCTATGGAATAGACTCCCTCTCCACATCAAGCAGTGTACCTCCTTACCCCTTTTTAAGTGCAACCTGGGTAACTGGATGGGAAACAAAAAATATGCCCCTGGGATTCCACCCATGTACCTGCTGGATAGTGGCATTGGGTGCTGATTTGTCTAAACATGGGCTAAACTCTTCACTAGGCTTATAAGGGCCTCAGGACCAATAGCCTAGTAACCTCCTATGATCCTATGATTTTATATTTGATTGGGTCTGATTCCAAATGACTTGCTGTTAGTGTGATCACTGACACAGGGAACAGGCTGAAAGCAAGTCTTTTGGAATCTGGTCCCCAGTGTAAGCCTGTTCATAGATAGGCCTTACACTTAAGTAAGTCACTTACAGTGAGATCAAGTCTTTCAGAATCACAGCAGACTTACATTTGAGAGCAGCTCTTTTGGAATCTGGCCCATTATGTCTGTAATAATTCTTGTCTTAACCTATTTATATTTTATCTGCCCTTATCTAATACTTTCCTTTTGTAAGACTACATTATTCTGTGTTGCTTGTTTGTTTAGTGCTAGTTTACCTTAACCATTCACCTATGTACAGTAGGTATCTTTAAGTTTCAGTCTTGTAAATAGTAGCCTTGTGGTTTATTCAGTTTGAAATTGTATATAAAATGTCCAGCGTGTCACCTGCACTTCTGTAGCTTAATCATACCTTCATTCTTTAGATTGCATGTTGTTCAGTCACTGCACAATGGTTTTGTGATCAGCCCATGTAATCAATCTACAAAGGTAAAATAAGTCAATAGAAAGAGATAGATATATAGATAGATAGAAACACAGACAGACAACAGTTGAAGGTATAATAATGAGATGTAGAAGAGCAGTAGATAGTCTGCATCCCTCCCCTGTCCAACTACATAAAATAAGAGTCTAAATACATAGTGCTTTAATGTATTCAGTGGGACTATGAAATTCCATTTAGAGAGATTTTAGTGGAAATAAGCACTAATTCAAATAAAATAGATGGCATTTTTTTGAATTTCAGGAGATGTTTTTACCGACTTTAATGTGAAATGACATTATAAGCACAGCATATGTAGTTGATATCTTTATATCTTATGAGTAGATTTGCACTTGGAACCCATTCATAAAATTAATTTACAGGTACCAGCTATATCATAATTAGGGTTTTGTCAGACTAAGAGGCTACTCCAGCAACCAGTGGTATAACCAGAAAAAATCCTGGAATAGATGCTGGACTCAGAGAAACACACACACACACACACACACACACACACACACACACACACACACACACACACACACACACACACACACACACACACTCACACATGCCCACCACCACCTCATCCCCAGCACTAACAAACACCTGCAAATGAAAATGTACAAATAACTCATATATGAGGTCTGCAAAAGAATGTACTTGCACATCTCAAGGATGCATGATAAAACCAGACCATCAAGCAAAATCTACATGAAAACTCTGAAGATCTACAGAATCTGCAGGGAAGGATCATTAGCTAGGTTCTCTGCTTGACAGCCAAACACTGACTGCTACATATTACATAAAACTAATATCTTCAAATCTGAGTCAAGAAAGTGTTATTATTTAATAGATTAGGGTCGTTTAGTGAAATGCCATTCATTCAGTATGGCAAACCTTATAATGCAAATGCTGCACTTTTTTTGTTGGAGCAAAGCACCTGTACCACCATACAGCATGCTACCCTACATCAGTGGAACACTATGTAATCAATTCTGAGGTTGCCAATTCTAAAAAAAAAAAAAAAAAAAAGAAAATACTTTGTTTTCTGTCAAAACCTAAGTGCTTCCCTTTCTCCAAAATCTGCAAAGTCTACTTCTCGTTAATGGCATTTTGATTAAATGTGCTTCATGCAAGATTATTTGATGAATTGTGTTTCAATAAATTATCCTGAACTCTTATCTTGCAAGCAGCCAACACTGACATTGACAAATGATTGTTTTCACAACATTATTACTTCCTTTTTCGGATAGGAATCTTCGGCTAGATTTGCCAGCAACTTATTTGTGTGCATTAAAATGGTCTTGCAAGTGAAATAGTCACTCTTCTCTGGTAAAAGCTCAGATAAATGTCAAACCAGGATTTCTGTTAGCTAAACAGAAGATGTGAGAACATTCTAACTTTTTTTTTATCTCTAGCTTTAAATATAATAGTGAACTATGATTTGCTTGCAGAGACAGGATAATCCTTAGTGTGTAGTCAGTTTTATAAGTGCAGCCACATACCAGAGGATATAAATCACGTTTTGCAAGTACATTTCCAGTGTGAGTGTAGCATAATGCAAATTTAGGCATGTATATATGTACTGTGAGCCCAAACCATGTGTAGTAATATTTATTTATGGATCTGGTATAAAATAAAGAGCTACCAAAACATGTTTGTCACTAACTGTGTATAAAGCTATATTGCAATATAAATACTTCTTACAATCTGCAGTGACTTGTGTAATATACTATAAGAATGTCAACATTTTAAAACAGTTTTATATTTCACTGACTGCAATAAAGAGTCTGTAATTTTTTGCATTAACCTAGTCTGTCTACATTCTCCAACAGAACTCATTGATTCAAAAATAAAATAATTAAAATTTGCAAACATGCAGTTGTAAAAGATGAAGAAAAAACATGCATACATATGTGTGTGTATATCTGTGAATGTGTATGTAATATATTTCCATTATATAGCTATTTCCTTAGCTGTCTATACACAGATAAACACACACACACGTGTGTGTGCATGCCATGTAGAGATGTGTGTGTGTGTCTATATATATATATATATATATATATATATATATATATATATATATATATAGACATTATTGGATCATGTTGAAACCCAGCTCCTTTTTTTTTTTTTTTTGGGGTAGTACACTTGGTCAGATTATGTAATAACTGAAGTTCATTAGATTGACAATTACATAATTTAAAGACTTTGACTTTCTTCAAGTTTGTACAACTCAAGAGTTGGTGTATTTAACTCCTTGGGTTTAGAGGAAGAGTTGTTTTTTGTTTAGTTTTGGTAATTGCAATTATATCCCATTGTTTTACATTTGTGATTACTTTTTTCCATTGATTTTAGTGGCAATTAATGGATGTCATTGACAAGTTTGTTCAATGTTTTGTGTTTCAGTCAAACTCACCAGCAATTATTCATTATAATATATATGACAAGACTATTTCATCAACACTAGCTTTAGTTAACATCTGTTTTAGCTGATAACATTTAGTCTGTTAAATAGGTGGTCAAAAATTGTGTGATACTGTACAATTCTTGGAGTTGAGGAATATGCCCTTACCTTGACATTGTGCAATTTTGGCATTAGTGTATATAATTAGCAAGGGGTGTGGTGGGGTTGAGGGGATAAAACAATGTTTTTATTTTATTTTTCACTTTTACTTTTGTATGCACAGAGGCTGATGCTTGCCACATGCATAGTAGCATGTCGGCATTTGCAATTTTGACATTTTCTGGTCAACGCTGTGAATGTCTACATTTGGGTATGTCAAGCAAAATCATTACACCTATATATATATATATATATATATATATATATATATATATATATATATATATATATATATATATATATAGTTTATAGGTAAGTTGCAGTTCAAGCAAGAGTAGCCCACTAATTGCAAAATGCTAGCATGTTTTTAAGTCAAGATTGTGGCATAGCATGGATTATAAATTTACATTTTCCCCATTGTAGTAAGATCTCAGAGATGCTATATTGAAATTTCAGGGGATGTGGATGGGGTACATCCTCCCGCAGAGATGGTGGAGGGATGTTTGCCCCCACTAAAAGCACTTGTTGGTTAATTTATTGAGGCAGTGTTTGCTATATGATCGTTTGTGTTTTGCTCAGCTGTGATTCAATAAACAAATGTTCAAACACTTTTTTATCAGCTGTCTTAAACTCACATAAGATAATCACCTGGATTCTGCATGCCTTGCATGGAGTGCAGGATTAGTGCAGGAGCTCTAGCAGACAATATGTCTGCCGTGCAATCCAGGAACAGCCTGCAGGGGCGTGCACGAGCGCTCCTGCACTAGGCCTGCATGGACTAAGCCCCTGTATGCAAATCATCCCATTTGCAGGAGAAATCCATGCAAATGAGGTGAATTTGCAATCCAGGAAACTTGAAACTGGCCGTGCAGGCATAGTGCAATCTGCAAAAATGTACTCAGTTAGTAACCGAGTACATTTCTGCAAAATCCAAAACGGAGCAGTGACAGCTCCAAATAAAGGCTGCATATCAGTCAGAAAGCATGCCAATGGACAAGCATAAGGCCACTGGCATTGCAAACAGCCTAAAAAATAAAAAAATCAACTTTATTTTTTTTTTGTTTTTGCCGATCTCAGCTGTTTAAGCGTAGGGCAGTGGTGAGCAAATGGGATTGGGGGGAAAATAATAAAATATGCATTCTAACTAAAATCACTTTTCTGCCATGAAAGTCAATGGCAGGCAGAAGACAACATGTCCAGTGAGTAGTGGTTGCTAAGAGGGGAGGCTCAGTGTGAGACATGTAACTATGCATTAGCAGGCAATCCTATGCAAATGAGGGGAATTATAGTGAATCCCAGTTTTCCCCAGCATGCTAGTCAGGTCCCAAAAGTGCAAGAGTAGTAATAGCTTGGTGCAAGCCTAGGAGTTAGCTGACATAATAGGGGTGTATGTCAGGCATACTGTAAGCGGATTGGAGCCCTGTGGCTCGGATTTGCTCCTAGCTTAGCACAGCTAAGCTAGGGAGTGTGTCTGAATCTGTCTAGCAATCTTTACATTGCCTAAGCAGGTGTGCGTGCCGCGCACTGTGTTTTAAAGGAAGAAAAGAAGTTAAACCAGGAAATAGCAGCACTGTGCACATTTGAGCACTGTGTCTGCACGGCACACCCCAGGGCTTAAACAGGAAGGCAGTGGGAAAGGAAAACAGCAGTAGGAAGGTAATCAAGGAGAACTAGCATAGCTGACAGGTGAAATGTATCAGAATCAGCCAATTACACAGGCAGCAGACCAGCGCAGCCCAGAACACTACTATAAACTATGAAACACCTTCCCCTCTGGTTTTTCCCTTACTCTACACCACCAGAGTATACAAGCGGGGACCTTTTAACACTCACAACAGCAAAATGATAGGGGCTGCAATAGCTATCATACAATAACTTGTGGAAGAGGCTGAGGGTGGTGAGGATATGAATGCGGGTGATCAACCCACAGTGAGGAGATGGAGTGTACAGATCCAGGGTAACCTACCAAGGGCTACATGATCTGGACATAGTAGAGCACTATAAGGTGGACAGGGACCTCCTAGAGCAAATTGTTGAGCTGTGCCGGCCACATCTGACACCGGACTGGATGCCATGTCAGCACATGCCAGTGAGCATGTATATTTCCTCAACATCTGTGAGGTGTTAGCCAGCAATATGCATCTCTTCCACCAAATAGCAGAATACCCTGAGGTAGTGGCTGCCATAGATTGCACACACATATGCATCAAAGCACCACCCGGTGATCAGGGTAGGGCCTACATCAACTGCAGGAAACTCCCCTCCATCAACTGCCAGGTCGTGTGCAATGCCCAGGGCATTATAATGAATGTATGTGCTGGCTGCCCTGGAAGCTATCACTAATCTCACTTTTGGCATGTGATGCAACTATACCAGAGATTTGCCAATGGGGACATCCTCTACGGTTACCTAATGGGGGATGCTGGTTACACACTATAGCCGTGGCTGAAGACACCCATCAGAACTGCACATACACCTGAATAAGAATGCCATAATGAGGCACACGCACAGATCAGACCTATAATAGAGCATGTGTCTGGGATGCTCAAGTCATGGATCCAGTGTCTAGACACATCCGTTGGAGCCTTGCAGCACTCATCACCTACATGTACTCAAATTGTTATGGTATGTGCCATGCTACACAATATGATCCTGTGGAAACAGCTGCAGCAAGAACAGCATGGGGCAGGGACACACATCCCCCCCACCAATGCCAAGGCCTGCATAGGCACAGAGTGACTCGGAGGAGGAACAACCTGAGCCTTCCCCAGTAGGCATATGGAGGCATGCCCAGTATGTCCTGGCTGTGGCAAAGAGACAACACATAGCACATACACTGACACAGCAGGGACCCAGGGAATGACACCTCTCTCTGACTCACACATACAGTAAAAGAGATGTCAAACATGACACTACCTGTGCTCAACCATGCATAGGGAGTGTACTATGTGCATCCAACATAGTCAGCCTTCCAGCACCATCCTCAATCCTGGCACACCCAGAAGGTAAGTCAATCAACCTACCAGTTGCCAAATGGAGTAGAATGTGTCGTTACCTGTATCTATGGTATGGATGTGAGCATGCAAGGGATTTGGGTGGCTGAATGTTATGGCAGCAGGTAATAGATACCCATAGTGGCAGAATGACATCTGTAACACATACTGAAGTCACCATAGTAGCCAGTGCTACACAGGGTTTACAAAACCCACTGCAAGAAATGTGCTGGGCGACATGTGTGTCCATATGACTCACACATGCCAGTCAGGGAGGTTCACATACCCAACAACAGTCTCAGCCAGCAAGACATGTGTAGACAAATCTAAACAGAGCCTATGCTATGGCCTCTCATGCCTATGGGTAACCTCCCCCCCAGGCTTACACAGACAGACTACAGCAGGTCAGGCAGTGGGATGTTAGTTCTGAAGGGTAGGAAGTCAGACACTAATATGTAGGGCAACCAAAGCTAAGACCTGTAGTACACTGATATGCCTCTTGTCAGTATGATAGGTTAGTTAGAATACAGAATGAAATGGAGTACCTGACATACCAGCACAGTCATAGCAAATGTGTGCAAGTGCCAGGTGTGCCCCCACCATCCTATGTAGATATGTAGAAACAGTAAGGTGAGCCCCCAAATCATGTGTAGAAATGTAGAAACAGTCAGGTGTGCTCCCCCCCCCAGTCCTGTGTAGAAATGTAAAAACAGTCAGGTGTGTCTCCTCACAACCCTATGTAGAAATGTAGTAACAGTCATGTGTGCCCCCCCACACTCCCATGCAGACATGTAGAAACAGTCAGGTGTGCCTCCAAATCCTGTGTAGAAATGTAGTAACAGTCAGGTGTGCCCCCCACACCATTGTAGACATGTGGAAACAGACAGGATTGCCCCTTCCCCAATTCAGTGTAGAAATGTAGTGACACTCAGGTGTGCCCCCCCCAAATCCTGTGTAGAAATGTAGTAACATGTATGAGTAGGTAAATACAAGTGGAGCACCAATGGCTAGAGGTGGCCAAGGTAGCAGGATATGTTTTAGCATTTGCACAATATGCAGATCTGTGTGTGTTAGGATGGTGTGTGTTTCATAATGTGTGAGAGTGGTCAGTATGTATGCATGTTGAGGTAAGACATGGTGACCATTGCCCACTACTGCTGATAACAGGGACAAGCCCTCACGTTTGCAGTGCCAAAGACAATCCCCACCAGTATAACACATGCTAGCAAGTAAGCCATTGTAAATGTATGGTGGTAATATGTGTCATCATCTGAAAGACTGTCACGGCATGGCTGTTGGGCTAGATATACAAGCAGTACAAAGGGGAAAGTACCCCAGACATGCAGTATATATTGTGTAACTGTGAAATGGTGACACCCTTGGATTTGTACATATAGGTATGTATCACAATAACAGGACCTGTAGTACGGGATAATGGTGATGTCTGCCTGAACACATGCAGATCACAAAGGAGGTAGGACTGATGTATTGGGAATCAGCTGATGTACTTGCACATGCCAGCATAACTGTAATGCCCCATGCATATCTGTGTGTGAGATGCAAGTAGTGTCCATAGCACACATGCACCCAGCCACGCAAACACCAACCACAGGCACCTCTCTGGCAATATCCCTGCTGTGGGGAATGGGTACAGTACAACCCCACCTGTATATGGCATGAACAACTATCACATCTACCCTGTCACCCCAGGGGAATATACTGTATGGTGGTCTGGGACTGTAGGACTGACAGAATACAATGGCCTGCCACATCTGGGCTGCATCAACACCTAATGTCCCACAGGTGCCTGCCAAAGGCCCGTGTCTCACATGTACTGCCAATGCATGTTATGTCATGGACACCCAAATAACATAACACACTCCATGTAAGCCATATGCAAGGTCATGTGGACAAACCACAGTATCATGTCCACCATGTCCCACTGCAGGAACTGTGGACCAACACTAACACACACTTGTGATGTGGTGATACCCTTAGGGAAAATATCAGAGAATGTATGCATAATGTATGGAAGAGGTTAGAATAACAGAGGAGGATGTCGGGGCATGGGCAGCTTGGAATGTGCAGGGTCTGACACCAAGCTGTGTGCACACTATCCCTGGCTGCAAACACATAAATGGGTGGCTACACACCTGCCCGTACACCAGAATAGGGTAAATGTTCTGAGCCATGGCCCCTACCTCTGGCTAACATGTGCAAATCTGTACAGCTGTGAGGCATTGCCACAGCAAGATAAGGCCATACTGCCATGTTGATGGGCAGACAAGTATGGGATCCTCTGCCAGCAGTGTACAAAGGTGCTGAACTGGATACACAAACCCAGCACCAAGTGTCTGCAGCTCCCCCTCCAGAATGCCATAACTTACCATGAATACATAGGTATCTGTCCACAATACCGTATACAGCTGCAGTCACCGTTGTCCCCCAAGTCATCATTGTGAGCAAGAATGTCCACCTGACAGTACATGAGGACAGAAAACGTCACTGTGTATAACAGTACACATGTCTGAATATCTCTGCTAACAGCAGTACCATGCAGCTGAAACAGCACAGACACAATCACCTACAGTACACACTATTCCCTGCACAGTTGGTCCCCATATTGCCAAATGATAGACGGATACCTGCAAAAACAGTATGCTGCCTGTAAGTGTACAACACAAAGGTCTGCACTGCAGTACAAACTACCTGGAATCGATCCACACATTCAATACAAAAGGTCATTCCGGGCATGCTCACACACTTAAACAAATGAAGGCCATGTCTGCAAGGAATAGTGGACCAGACATATCTGGCATTTGCAGATGTTGGTGCAGACACTCCTCAGTATGCAGCGCTTATGCTTTGCACACACACTGGATAGGAATACAGGCATATATCCAAGGACAATACACTATAATAAGCCAAAAGTAGACATACAAAGATGTGTGGAAGAGAGTGACTGTCACAAGGGGGCATCCATTATGAGGCCTGTTCTACCCAGTACACAGACAAATGGCTACACCCACATGTGGTTTGGATGTCACTCACTGTAGACCTTAGCCACTGGTATCTGTCAGCATGATGGACTATGTGGTGCAAGTGATATCTGTGCAACATGACTGTACAAGGAAGTAGTCACCTAGCAGCTGTATACATGTACCTGTGGAACATAACCCTGCATGTGCCCTCATGTGGTGTGTCAACCTCTAGATAAATGGCTTATGGCCCATGCACACACACTGCCCTCCCCATAGTCGTACGATGACAAGCCTGCTGAGGTCATCCACTTTGAAATACACCCTTGTGAAAAGTGTAGGCCAGAAATCTCTGTGGCACTTCCTATAACTGTGTACTGCTGTAGTGTGATAAACTAGTTAGGAAGGAGTTCTAATCCCAGACATGGCAACTGTGTGTGTGTTTGTGTGTGTCTCTGTCTGTATAGATAGCAATGCGTTTTAGGCTAGTCACACTCACTATAATTCAAATGTCCTACTTTGGCAATCCTGCTGATGTCATTCATTGTGAAATACACATTTGGGGAAGGAGTACTCCAGTAATCTCAGTGGTGTGTCATATAACAATTGCATGCTGTAGTGTGGTATAGAACTCTGGTAGTCGTTCTATTCCCACACATGTCAGTTGTGGATGTTTTGTGTGTGTTTCAATGTCTGTGTAGGGAGCAATGCATTTTAGCCTAGCCACACTCACTACAATTCAAATGCCCTACTTTGGCAATCCTACTGATGTCATTCATTGTGAAATACACCTTTGGGGAAGAAGTACTCCAATAATTCCTGTGGTGTGCCCTGTAACAGCTTCATGCTGTAGTGTGCTATAGATCTCTGGAAGGGGTTCTATTCCCACACATGTCGGTTGTGGATGTTTTGTGTGTGTTTCAATGTCTGTGTAGGGAGCAATGCATTTTAGCCTAGCCATACTCACTACAATCTGAATGCCCTATTTGGTAATTCTGCTGATGTCATCCAATGTGAAATACACCTTTGGGGAATGAGTACTCCAGTAATCACTGTAGCATGTCCTATAACCACATAGTGCTGTAGTGTAATAAACTAGTTAGGTAGGAGTTCTAATCCCAGACATTACAGGGGTGTGTGTCTGTCTGTGTTTGTAACTCATATCCTGTGTGGAGGTGGTTGTGAGTGTGTAACAACTGGGCTCAATGTGGAGCAGATTTTACAAATGTCTTATATGGTGGCCCTAATATGTATCACAATGTCCACTGTACAGGGATAACAGATGTGAAATAGCCAAGAGGCTGGGGTGCAAATCCATACCCATACATATGACATTAAGGCCAGGCAAACAAAGTTAGAAACCGTAGTATTACCCAGTGAATATTCTCAACCCATGTCTCAAACACACACACTTGCCTAGGCAACAGCCGCTATGTTGGTAGTACCCTGCATATTGCCCACTGATAGTAACTCTGGTGTGATTGCAGTGTGCTACAGAAGGCATGTCACCCTGTCCATCTGTCCAATGGGCACGTACATGGCAACAGTGCACCTTCCCCATGTTCCCCAATGGACAACTGCAACACCTGTGGTGCCATCAAATGTGACCCACAAAGGACATACCATGCCTGAAAACATGCCCTGTATGGACAGATGCCACTGACACCAGGGAATGCCAGTATCATGCTATAAATGTAGGTGCAGGGTAACCCTGCTGTCCATTACCAGTTCCCACCACATGAGGCCAGGACTGGCACATATGATGATAATCTGTGTACACAACATGGGCCAGACACCCCAGGTACAGTTCCACATGTCACTGTACATGCCTGTGGTAGGTGTGCACATCTCAGACACCATCCATGTCATGGACTAAACAACACATACATGGCAAGCAATGCACAGCATTGGCCACACACAATAGTCACCCAGGTGACTGGATGATGAATACAATACCCACCTGTGTGGGCAAATCCAGAAACTACACCCTGAGCCACAATGCAGACCATTGTCATGTGGGCTGATGCCAAGGTATACAATCTCCTAGCCTTGTATAGCTGTCTGACACAGTCGACCACTACACACCTGTGAAGCAATGCACCCATGCATGTCAGTAGTAGCATCCTGTGTGTGTGTGTGTGTGTGTGTGTGTGTGTGTGTGTGTGTGTGTGTGTGTGTTGTATGATCACATTCACACTCACTACAACCCCCATTGGCATACTGAAGCATGCTGTCCAATGTCAGACACCTACACATACCCTTTGCCCATATAACTTCTGCATGACCCCTGTGGTGCATGTGATACCTGCACATTAATGTGTTGTGGCAATCTCACTAGTGATGAGTTGTATTCCTGGCCCTGCCATGTGTGTCAATGTGAGTGCGGCCCTGTGAGAGTGTGGCTGTGTTGATACTGGCTGTTCATGCAGACAGGCACGTATACCACTCCTACCGTTTAGCTACCATATCCCTGTTGCAGATGCCACTCACCATCACATATATGTTTTGAGGGCGCTGCAACATGTAACCTATGTGGTGCATCCGATAACTGCATAGAAATGTGATAGCACTACGTAGTCGTCAGGGGTTTGATACCCTGTGCTGGCAGGTGTGTGACACACACATGCTTGGGATTTACACTCCTACCCCTCCCTGACTTTACTTTGCCTCTGTTTGCCTCTCTCACTCCCTCTCTGGTGGATGTGGAGACCTACACCTGCTTTGCTTAGGCAACAGCATGTGTATTGTAAGTGATGTTCATGATCAGCTGATGGCCTCTGCATGAATTTCAGCCCTCTCCTAGCTGATTGCATGTGGAACAGCTGTGGTAACATTCTCATAACCAATTGCATGGAAACACATTCCAATATCTAGGAACATCATGTTGGTGTTGGGCCTTTTCATGCACTGTGAGCAGGAACTAGATCTGTTGTTTGGCAAACAGCATCACAGAAGGATTGGGGATTTACCTCTAACAACATACACTGTGGAAACAGGCCAACACACAAGAGGGGGATGTGCCTGACTTGACTACAGACTGGAAGTGCTGCTATATTGCAATTGGAGTAATGTTGGTTTTACAGGATATGTATGGATATGGCTGTCCTACATGTTTTAATACCTGTCATGTCATAGTTATGTTTATGAGGAAACCCACATCTGTAGGGTCATCTGCAGACTGGACAGTGTGTGATGCCTTTTGTTTCTTGTGTTACCCACAGAGCACCTATCTGTGAACTGCAGAAGGTAGTGTGAGGATTGCAGTCTGTAGAAGATGATAGCTATGAGAGTTACTGACTTCATATCCCTCATAGCACATATTTTGCAACAAACCCTGTTACAACAGTAAATGTATGAGGTTATCACAGCAACATCTCAATATTGGCCCTGTGTTTGTGCCCCAGCCACAGCTCTGTCAACCTTTGTTCATATGTCATGCAGTAAGAGATGCATATGTGCTGTACACCATATTTATTGACATCATATCTGATAACAAGCCAGTGAGATATCAGACTGCTACACATGTTATGTATAGTAGGGGTTATATTTGATGACATAACCTGGACATTCTTTGGTTGTGTGTACAGTGCTGAGGTCTGTGTATGTATGGTGATTGTCGACAGTGCACTTATGGTGATTGTCGATAGTGTTTATTGTTAATATATACCTTGGCCTGTATACAGACTGTGGTAGATGTCATTGCTCTTGGTCCTGTTCTATCTGATGTTACATGCTGCTGCACTGTATGTTACCTTATCGGCTTACATGTTTGTAGGGCCAAACACACACATGTCCCATACCACTGACAGGCATCAGATCACACTGTGTACCGGCGCAGTATATGTAGGGGTAGTGTGTGACAGGCACATATGAGGATGGTGTTGAACAGATAGTCCATATACTGTAATATTAAGCTAGCTTACCATATGTGGCTGTGACTGTGTTCACATTGGTTGTGGTTATGCACTTTCACACAGGTGTCTGTTACGCTCTGCTGTGACATGCCTGTAGAGCCTGCTATATATGCAGGTACATGTGTATTCCCCCATAGGAAATGTAGGCCAGTGTTGAGCCAGTCTGCCTGTAGCCTGCACACTGCTTTGTTACTTACCCAGTGAGATGTCATGTCCAGATATTTGCCAGATGTACTACTGCTGGGTCACCATAACAGTCATGGCCATGGCACCTCTGTACTAGCAGTTATTATGTGTCAAGACAGACAGAGGTGAGTGAATGCATAACCTATGGGGGCAAATGTATACCAGTAATTATGTGTTATACCCATCTACATGGCTGTTAACATCCACATTGTCAGGCTTGGTTCACATGTCTTGCACTAAGGAGTTCTGTGTATACCACTGGACTGTCCAGAGTGTGTCAGACTGTCCACATATATTGGCCATATCTCTGCGGCAGTCTACAGAAGCATTACAGCAGTGGTACTGTACTATGATGTCCTTAGGATGTCTGTCAGTAGCCAATGGTTCTCATGTTAAAAGCAGATGTGACCTCCCACACACACCATGTCTGTGAAGACAATCCCTATTACAGTAGCAATAGTCTGGAAATATACCTGCAATACATACCTGACATCACCTTGCACTATGAAATTGGGACTGAGGTAGGGATCCACTCCATGTTCAGGACATATGGTGAACAAATCTGTATATCTAATTATCCATATATCTATACAGATTTATACACATATACATATCAACATACATTGATGGATATGTATATGTACATATATATATATATATATATATATCTATATATATATCTATATATATATATATATATATATATATATATATATCTATATATATATATATATATATATATATATATATATATATATATATATATATATATATATATATTTACACACAACACTCATATATATATATATATATATATATATATATATATATATATATATATATATATATATATATATATATATATATATAGGAGAGAGAGAGAGAGCAATATATGTCTACAGATAGAGATAGATATGCACATATACGTATGGATATCTACATATGTATTGACAGTAGTAGGTATATCAGAATAGATATGTATATACATATAGTTGTACATATCTACATATATACCAACATAACTAGGCATAACTGTACACATAGGATGTGCATACATATATAGCTGGGAACACTTTATAATCCCAAAATTCTGAAATACCGAATTTCAGAATCCCGGGATTATAAAGCCGAAAGCTCAAAAGTTCAAAACCCCAGAAGCACGAATTTCAAAATCCAGAAGTACGAAGATTTCAAAGTAGTGATTCTGGTGTTGCACTGTGTGAAGAGATAGCTGGAAGTTCAGGTAAGTATTTATGTTTAAGGGTTTTGGTTAGGGGCTTTAGTGTGTGTCAGTGTATTTGGTTACTGTGATCTGTGTGTGTGTGAGGGGAATGTAGCTTGCATGGTGGTGTTTTTGTGTGTTTGTCTGTGTAGTGCGACCATGGAGTTAGTATATTTAAGTGGGGGGCTTGCCCCCCACATGGGGGGTGCAGGGGGGCTTGCCCCCCGATGGTATGTAGTGTAGGTTTGAGTGTTTGCATGTTGGGGGAAGCTGTGTGCATGTGCGTGTGTGGTGTATGGTTTGTGTAGTGTTCACAATTTTAAAATTCATGCTTCTGGGGTGTCAGGGTTGTCAGGTTTCAGCTTTATGATCTGGAAATTTTGAAATTCGATATTTTGGGATTATAAAGTGAATCCATATAGCTATATATATATATATATATATATATATATATATATATATTTATATATATATATATATATATGTTGCATGATACAGATATTTATACAGACATACATGAATATTTACATGTAGACATATATAGATCTATTATATGTATATAACCATATTCCTCTCATGTGTAAACCTCATGGTTGTGTATACCCTCCCAGATGTATCTCATAGTATGTATCTGCTATGTGTATATTATGATAAAACAACATATGTGATGCAACATTCATATTAATAACAAGGACTACACAATTTAGGAAGTAAAGGCAATTGTTCAGTACTACTCAATATGTGTATTAACAGCTATATTAGTAAAACAACAGCTGGTTTCACAGTGGTCATGGCGTAGTGGGTAAGTGTTATGACTTTAGTGTACAGGGTCCTGGGTTCAAGACCTGCAAAGACTGTTCATTTTGCTGCTGGGCAGAACAAGGGCTGTCAGATACAGAGTGGTTAAGGCAGTGTTAAGCAGCTTTAAGCATGTTTGCTCAGGTTTGCATGAAACTAAGCAGTGCTAAGCTATGGGTAAACATACTGGCACTTACTTGGTAATGATTCGTCATGTGGAATGTAACTGTGGACTACCGTCTGTACAGCACATGTTACTGAGGGCTTCTGACATGTAGTTATGGCATACATATTGTTGTCAGATGTCTGTCTGTCAACACACTCATGCTATTGCATAGCTACTTGCCAAGCTGATGACTGTCAGTCCCTCTACAGATTTGCAGATGGCAGGTATCCAGCTGGGATATGTACAGGCAACCTAAGCTTGATTGACACTGACATGTCTGCCCAGCTGTGTAAGAAATGGCACATATAGGAGAAGTCACCTTGTATGCACCACATGTCACAGGTGCCTCCACTACACTACCACAGTCAACCGAACATGCTTGGGTACAGGTCACCATCACAGACAATAACCATGTGTTGTAATGCATGTTGCATACATATCAACTTGATCACCTCAGTGGCCATGTGCAGGAGGCACCTGGAGGATTGGCTGATACATGTCACTCACACCCTGAGGGTCACGACAGTAATGCCTGTCGATAGATGCCTGCTGCCATCTGGCAGGTGGCAGGATAACACTGTACACACAACCCCTACACAACCCATCTCCCCTTGGACAATAGCTAGGTACACAGCTATGACCACCTGCAGGGATTCACTCCTGTACTGAGACATGTGTACATGTGTATGACTGAGTATAGCAGTGTCTGTGTGTTAGCACACCTGTACTTGGGAATTCCATGAGGGCCTTCACAACCAATGCAACACCCATTGCCATAGTAAGTTGTGGCTGCTGCTGTATGGGACATTACATGTACCCTGTTAAGCCTCCCCATACCAGCTAAATGAGCCTTGCAGTACCAGCACAACAGTGTTTTACAAATGGGGTGATAGGCATGGGATACCCATTGTGTTCTGGCATGTGTGTTTAGGTGTGCATGTCCATATATCTGTAGGAGATAGCATTCCAAGGCCACATACTCCTATTACAATACCCATTGCCACACAGTATACAGATAGTGTTGCTGCTGCCCATAGGTGAGGCATGACAATGCAACACCCTACTACGTGTGTGGCATGTGCATGAGATGCATATCCCTGTAGTACCACTGTTGGGGTATACTATGGGTTGTATCGCAGTCAAGGCCAATGTGTGATGGTGGGTATGGCAGAGTGTCATCATTGGTTTCAGGGAGTACAATATCCACTGGGGAATGTGGGTGCTGTGTACACTGTCATTACACCAAGGTACACCCGGTATATGTCCCATGTACCGTGTTATGTTTACCACTGTCACCATCAACCATACAGGTAATTGTTACCACAATCCAAGCCAGTCATGCTTGCGATGTGTGCAGCCTACCTGTAACACATTGGACACATGGTCAGGTTATTTAGCAGTGATAGGCCCTGGTATCTCATATATGTGTCTGGCTGTTATGTCTGTAAATATGTATATGATGGTCTTTCACACTATGTATTGTCTAAATACAGCCATCATAACTCCCACTAGCACACTGTACATGTCTGGGGATGTTCTGCATATAGCATGCAACCTGAGACACATCTCACCCTTACTGCTGTGTGGTGTGTGCAATATAAGCCACACACTTCAGTATCACTACATAGCTAGGTCGGGGTCTACTCCTAGTGTTGCCAAGTAACAGTGTGTGTGTATGTGGATGGGTCTACATCAGGTTGCAGGGTATACACGCCTCAGTGGGCAACCCATCTATGTGGCACAGGCAATAACCGGTTTAGTAACCTGTGACATGTGTTCAACTGTATCCCAGATATGTCACAGCCATAGTGTCACCACAGTGACATACCCCATTGTGGAATATGACTGCATACCATCCTCATGCTGACACATGTACACCTACAACACACATGGATAACATTATAGAGACCACATCCAACCAATGTTAGTAACAGCTATAAGACATCATTGCTGGACGGCTACACTACCTGCCATATATGCATTACACTCTACTCCCTACAACATGATACACTATAGTACTGTGGTACACTGTTGTACAGTCACTGTGTGCATCAGAACCATATCAGCCTGTCCCTGCATTGATGGTATGAATGACAGGGATGTGGTACAAGTATCATCATATGCACAGGGTGTGATGTTGGTTTGCCACAGGCCGAGGGTGGGCCATACATTTGACACCATGTGTGTGGGTGAGGGGTGTACTGTGGAGAACTGGGTGAGGTGATGGGGTGTGTGCAGCTATGGGGTTATCCTAGGTGTGTTTGCATAGTCTGTGAGAATGCATGCACACAGTTCTGCCATGTGGCTGCCCTACACAGGCATTTATGAACAGCTGCAGACCATACCTGGCAGGGTGTGCAGTTCACTGCCTCCAGCCATGGACATGGACTGTGCCTGCCAGGGGTTCCATGGGTAAGTCCAGGTACAGGCCTCGATGTGCTACTCCCACCTGCTAATGGCAATTATCCGCTGGTACCAGTTTCCTCCTGGGACTGGCCAGGACCACGTGCATGTGGTCTGCTGTGCTGTGGTGTGGTGTTGACAGCACGCCCCCCACACTGCCGGGTCTGCTACTGCCACTACTGGAGCCTCTTGGTGTCCTAGCATGTCCACACTGACTGCCAGCTGTTGGTGTTGCTGGCCGACATCCACGCAGGCATCACATCCCCACCACACGTTGAAGCACAGACACACCATGGCCAATGAGGGCCATCATCTCATAATGCAGTCTATCTGTGTGCTCAGTATAAGCATGGATGGCACCCGACAGTTCATGGAGGTTGTTGCTTACAGATGCAAGAGCAGCCCTCTGCAGCCTCAGGCACTGTCTGGTGTAACATTGCATATGTGCCTGCGCTGCCATGACAGCCAGAAACATGCACCTGCTGGTACCAGCTATGTCACCTATGCCAGGGGCATGATGCCCTACATATGTGTGTCACTTTGCAGTATCCCATACACTGAACACCACATGTTGCAACCTAGATCCAGCTATTAAAGTGGACTACTGTAATGCCTTATGCCATAGTGTATCTCTGCAGCAGTTGCCATTGTCCTACAGGTATCTACACTGGTGTTGCACTGTATATTGGTGTTGTTCCAAACATGTCCCTATAGTAGGCCATGTCTACCACCAGTATGTTACTCCCTGTGGACACATTCCGCAATGACATGATGTTAGTTTTCATTCAGGTGTGACATACCCTTCCAATACCCCATCATTTCACAGCAACAATACATGTACATGTACAGCATGCATTCAGGATGGGTGTGTTAGATGTGTGCATGGAATATACCATCATCATTACATGCCCAGTGTGTTGGCAAGCATATACATAAAACATACTCACCAGCTACAGGCTGCTGTGTTGGTGGTATCCCAGAGGGACCTACATCAGAGAGTGAGAGATGCAATGTCAGTGGCCACACCTGTGGCAGTGCTACAGGGTGGGTGCAGTATTACAATACATCAACAGTACATTTGCACGATACTACCACATCTGGACATCTGTTTATCACTACAATGCAGCAACACAATATATCTATGACATGTCAGATATGCATGATCTACCTGTACCAATGTGGATGTATACATAATAGTATTCTACTGATATGCCCTGTGTCCTTACCTGCATGCTCCTTGGCCAGTGTGTGGGTCCATGAAGTTGTCCAGTGGTTGATGGCTGGCCAGATGGGTAGGTGTCATGAGGCTGGCCAGGATCTCCTCCACACGTGTCAGGGGGGATGGATGGCATGCCCCCCCTGTGGTGAGGTGATCCCCCCAGCCTGCAGCAGCACACTGATGGGCATTGCGAAGCGGGTCAGTACAATGATGTTGGACCTGCTCATAACTGCGGTTGTGCAGTCCATCATCATTGACCCTGTGGACTAGGTGGTTCCAAAGGGCGGTCTGCTCCTGCTGCTCATGTGCAACCCTACCAAACAGCACTGGATAGTGCTGGATCAAGTGTGATATCACCACATCATTCTCTGCTTGTGAATAGGTGGGAAACCGTGCATGTGACATCTTGGCTGAAAGACATAAATATAGAAACAAAACAAGTCTGAGCAACTCATACAGCAAGGTTACCACAGTTCATAATACACATCTCTGTCACCCCCCACCCATCATATCAGCTTCAACAAACTGTGCACAAAACTCATTAGGTATGGCTACAGCTTACCTACCAGTGGGACAGATATTGTATTGTACCACACTTTCTGCTATGTGATTGTAGGCATGGCACCTGTGTGGACACTATCATTGCTGGCCTGTTACAGACTATTCACCTGCATGCCATTGTCAGGACAACTATGGTTCCATATATGCCAGTGGTATGGCTGCTTTGGGATTGCTGCACATCTGACATTCTGTGTTCTTAGGGATATCTATGCATGTTGTTGGACATGTACCGGGATTGTGTAGACTATTACTTCCAACATATGTTCTATAACAGTGACACAATAACATGTATATGTTCTACTGGCCAGCAGAACCACCTCTCCAAACCCATCTTCCATGATACCTGGCCACATCACATGTGTGTCCCAACCTGGGACCTCCTCATGTACTGGTCCAGCAATACCATCAGGTGAAACCAACCAAGGGGATGTTGTCCCCCCTCAGTGCACAACCAGACATGTTCCTGTCCCCTGAGGTCAGGTCTAGGGTCTGTTCCATACTGGGCTTCACAGCATGTGTGGGATGTGCTACATCAGTCTGAGGCACCCAGTACACATTCACAGGGCCAACATGCTCCTCCTGCTCAGCCTCTAGACCAGACACTTTCTTCAGAACGTGGACTGCTGTTGTGAGTAGCAGTGGGTGGGAGGCTTGTTCCCATTGTGCCCATACTGGGGCCCATTGGGCATCCAAATTAGACACACAAACCATCCAGGGTGTTTACCCACCACATGTGTCACATAGCACCCCTGTAGACTGTCCTCTATATCTACCAACCCTGACCACCTCCACAAGTGTACCTGCCATACTTCCCCATATTCCCATTGCATACTTCAGAGATAGGGGCAATGTGGTCCCAACAAGGGACTAGCATGTGACATACCTGTCCATGTTACACACATTGCCAGCTGTGGATATCTGTGTGTATTGCTATGTGTGCTGGTGCCTTGCAAATAGCACACATCACTTTGGTAGTAATATAGGGGACATGTATTTACAGATATATTTGTTTGTGTGTTTGCATATATGTAGACATGTGCATATAAGTATATATATATATATATATATATATATATATATATATATATATATATATATATAGATATATATATATATATATATGTAGATATATGTGATGTTGCATATATGTGCACATATATATGTCTACACATGGGTATCTGTATATTTGTGGACATACTTGCTGATATACATAGATGTCTTTATATATTATATATGTGACATATGTACACATATGCATACCTATATGTGGGGTATATTCAGACATCAACTCCACAATCTCACATCACCCGCCTGCACAGCTGCAATATTCTGACTTGCTACAGCAAAGACAGGTGCCACATATGGACACAGCCTGACATTAGGGGGTATATGTAGAACCCAATTGCAGGTAACCCTATTACACACCTATGGCATTCTGGCATGCTACATTACAGATTAACCTGAGCATCCTTCCAGTGGTGGGCCATGGGTCCCACATGTCCATCATAATGGCATTACTTCGACCACCAGCTATTGGCCACATAATATACATACTTCCTATTACACAACACACACTATATGGCTTACATCTTGTCAAGTCAGCGCTGACCTCCACAGTTGACGGCTATGGCCCACTATCCATAGGGACAGACACTGTTGTCCATAGCCGTTGTTCAGTTGAACATCATCACAACAACACCTGATGACACATATAAATCATTCCACATCATCTATCACATTATTATGGACCAGGTACTACATTCTATTACATGTATATATACTTCACATACCTGTTGTGGGAATGATGTCTTGATGAATGAATGTTGAATAAATGCCTTTGCTTTAGGCTTTTGTTTTTTTAAGTATTTTTCTTTCTTTCTTTCTTTCTTTCTTTCTTTCTTTCTTTCTTTCTTTCTTTCTTTCGTTCTTTCTCTTTCTCTCTGTTTCCAGTAAATGGAATGAGCTGCTTTGAATAGATTGCAGTATGACTTTAGTAGGTAATGCACATGGTCAGATGATGGCCTCTGCACCAATCAGTGTCCACCACTTGCCTAACTGCATGCAGCTTGCTGTGTAGTTCTTCCAATTACCACTGTCATGGCAGCCACCTACTATAAATCTCTACATCATGTGGGCATGGTCCCTTTACCTTTCCTGTGTGATGGAAATCCTTCCTGTGTTTGGGCATCAGTGTTACAGACAGCAGGTAGCAATAACTCTTACAGGAGAACCTGCACACTTAGGCCAGCTGCATATTTGTAGGAGGTTCCAGAACTACAGACAGAGTGTGGGTAGAGTTGTGTTATGCTTTGTATAGTACTAGTGTTACAGGGTTTGTGTGTACATACTAGTTTACCTTGGAATGCAGTCTGTCTGCATAGCTCTCAACTTTGGGCCTATCCTCCTGATGGCCAGAGGTGTGTCTATCATGTTTTGTCTATCCACCACACAGGTCATATGTCAGATATTTTGCTGGCAGTGTGTGTGTTGAGTGCTATCAGTAATGGCTACATACATTTATGTTTCTAACCTCAAATCCCTGATTAAGGGTATGTTGCAGACTATGCTGTAACACCAGTGACTTGCTTAGTGTATGGCAACAGTTTTCCACATATGGGCCTGTGTTCCAGCCTCTGTCCTCCACCTACATACCAAGCTTTGCACATATGACATGCTGTCAGGGGTTGTTCTGTAGTGGGCTGTGAGCATATCATGCTGCCATTCCTGTCATCAGTCCACTGTTGTTGTATCCCCCACACATACGGTGGGGCTGGGGCCTTATATGTGTGGGCCTCACCTGCACATTACATGTGTGCCCTTCTGCACTCCAGAGGCCAGTGTATGTAACAGTGGCATATGGCCCTGTATTATTGAGTCTGGGGGGATGCACCATAAATAACTTAGGCTGTTACAAAATGTGGGGGTATCAGGGGTGAGCTGCCTTAAGGTATCTGGATGTACAGTATCATACAATTCACCTATATTTAAATTAGTTACATAAATTGGGTTAATGCAGGCCTACTGCCTCCTGCCATACAGACTGTTCTGTTTGTCAGTGTGCTTGTGATGGCATCAGGTATGCTTTGTTATGTAACAGTTGCATCCCATTGTGTCAACTGAAGTGATTGTGTACAGATTGTAGATAGAGGCTGCTGAACTATACACCTGCATTACTTACTGTTGATTGTTTGGTATCCTGTGGCCCAGTCTGTCTTTTCTATTGTATTATTTGAAGGACTTGGCCTGGACAGCAACATTTGTGAACCTTTCCAGACTACTGTATTAGTATAGCTGTTTCACAGTTGCATTACTCTGTTTATATGTATGTCAGTGTCTGAACAGCTATATGATATGGCATATAAAACTGTAATAGTGCACAAATAAAGTTTTCCATTTATGCAAATCTGTGTGCGGTGTTATATCCTATGGCCTCTCTGTGGGTATATGTTGCAGACAATGATTGTCATTTGTATGGGTAGCTCATACAGTGTCCAGTTGTTAAGGTATCAACTGTAGGCATAGTGGCTGTTCTATATTGTGTGCACCTTCTACATATGTATCTTACTGTACATATCTCTGCATGTGTATGTGTAGTCACATATACATCCATATATATATATATATATATATATATATATATATATATATATCTATATTTACATATATATATAGGTTCATAGGTTGATACTAGGCTATCTGCCCTAGGGCATTTACAAGCCTAGCCAGAGTGTGTTTGGCTTTCGCCACCCTTCTTAGATTAGTTGACTGTGCCTCTGTATAGTAGGTCACAGAAAATAGCCCATTTAAGATTAGTTTACCATGCCTCTGTCTAGCAGTGACATAGAAGAGATCCCAGGGGTAAATTTACGATCTCCCATCCAAACGTCAAGATTCTTCTTGAAGAGGGTCATTGAGGGGCTCTGTCTGACATGGATTGGGATTTTGTTCCAGAGTGAGGGGAGCCTCTGGGATATGAATATGTCCCTCCAGCATGTTCTATTTATTTCTGTGCTGAGGTTTAAGTCACTGAAGCGTGTAGTTCTGATGGATTTGGATTTCTTGAGGTGGAGCATGTCAATTAATTCTGGGTTGGACATGGCTTTATATGTCAGGCACCGATCGCCTCTGAGTAGGCGGTAAGCAACTGAGTAGAGCTGGAGTTTCTTTAGCCTAACTGCGTAGGGCATCTGTTTGAGTCCCTTGATCCTCTTGGGGAGGTACTTTTGGGGTCTTTCTAGTTGTAGCAGGTGTCGGGTAAGGTACATCCCAAATGGGGCATTGTATTCAATTATGGGCCTGATGAGTGATGAGTAGAGGGGCACAATGACCTCTCTTGATCTAGATGTGAACCCCTTCCTGATAAGGTGGGCTATATAGAATGTCTTTCTAACCACTTTGGCAATGTGATTGTCAAAGGAGAGATTGCAATCTACTTGGGTCCCCAAATCCCTAATTACTTCTTCCGTACTTAATGGATTACCACCTATGTGGTAATTTGTGGGCACTTTGTTTTTCCCAAAGGGGATGACTATGCACTTTTTGGCATTTAGCTTTAGGCTATGGCTCTGGCACCAGTTATCTGATTCTGTGAGACCTTTTTGGAGTATGCTTGTGTCAGCCGGTGAGTCGATTATGGCCCTCAGTTTGCAGTCATCTGCAAACTTTGTCAGCCATAGTACTCCTGTGTTAGCCTGTACCTCAGAGAAATATATACCAAACAAGAGAGGCCGCAGGACTGAGCCTTGTGGGACGCCACTTGTAACTGGTTTAGAGTCTGACATGGCACCTGCAATTCTGACCATGTGGGTTCTAACCCTAAGCCAGTTTGCAACCCATCTTGTGACATAGGGGCTGATATTTAAGCTGGTGAGATTATTTATGATGCCTGAGTGGGGTATTGTGTCGAAGGCTTTTGCAAGGTCAAGGTAGGCTGTGTGGACTACCTTCCCTTCGTCTATGGCTTTGGTGACTGTTTCAAAGAAATTGACCAGGTTCAAGAGGCAAGATCTGCCCTTAACAAAGCCAAATTGGGTAGAATCCAGTGTTTGGAGGTTCCCAATGTCTTTGTTTATGAATTCCATGATGATACGCTCCATAGCTTTGCAGACCAGGCTAGTTAGGCTTATAGGGCGATAGTTTCCGGGGTCCGTTGTGGCACCAGCTTTATAGAGTGGGACCACTGTTGCTGTACACCATTCTTTGGGTAAATATCCTGTTGTAAGGATGAGAATGAACAGTGATTTTAAGTGAGGGTTCAGTTCTTCTTGGAGCTCATGTAAAACGCAGCCTGGGACACCGTACGGTCCCATTGATGCTGTGTATTTTGCTTTGGAGAGGGCAGCTCTCACCTGTGCATCTGTGATGTCAGGGAGGCTACAATCTGTTGGGACAGTCATTTGCTCATTTTGGGGGGAGGGGGGAGAAGTTTGCACTGAACCTGTCTGCCAGGATGTTGACAATGTGTGTGGGTTCAGTGTATTTTTTGTCATTTTGCACTAACTCAAAGCATATCTGGGAGTTTCCACCCAGGTTTCTGATATAACTAAAGAAAGCCTTGTGATTATCTTTAGCGTCTTGTGCAATTTTTCTTTCGAAGCTAGCCTTAGATGATTTAATGAGGGATTGTAGTTTCTTGCTAGTACTGATCAGAGTTGCCTTCCCTTTCAGGGATTTTGCTCTATCATGTAGTAGCTTCCTCCTTCTCTTGTACAGCTTATTTATGGCTGGGGTCCACCAGACAGGTCTCCTGCATTTGGAGGAGTGTGTCTTGGTTTTATTTGGGATAGCACAATCCATGCATTCCTGTAGGTATCCATAGAATGCGTTTGTAAAGGATTATGCAGTTTGGGCCGTATTTTCCACGGCCCTGGGGCTTTGAAGGATTCCACCTCGGTTTTGAGAAGTGGGAAGTTTGCTTTTGAGAAGTTTTTGACCTTGGTTTCCTTTGCTGGGGGTGGGGACGGGATATGGATGTCCATAGTGATTAATTTATGGTCATATCTTACCAATGAGGGGTATACCTCTGGTATGGAACATAGAGTCCCCATGTTGGTGATGATCAGGTCCAATATGTTTTCCCCTCTTGTGGGAGTGGTGACCAGTTGTTCCATAGCATTTGAGTTTATAAATTCTAGGAACCATTGGGCTAGCGTGTTGGGACTTGAGTAGTGCTCCCAGTCTATGTTTGGGTAGTTAAAGTTACCCAATATAATGGTGTTTGGAGAGACCTTCATATTCTCCAGTGTCTTCAGGAAAGCCGAGTGGTGTTCCTGAGTTTGGGAGGGTGGTCTGTAGCAGGCTACAAACTGGAAGGCAGTTTTGCCCACTGTTAGTTGCACATGGATGGTCTCAGATGCTTCGTGCAGTGCCACTAGCCTGGAGGTATGGTTATCTTTGATGAATATGGATACTCCCCCTCCTCTTGTGGTTTGGTCCAAGTTTTGGGGCCGAAAAGCATGGTATGAGGTATAGCCTGGTAGTGATGGGGTGCTCTTGGGAGTCTTGAACCAGGTTTCTGTTACTGCACAGATATTGATATTCTCCATACTGAGGAGAGCCTCAAATGCATGCATCTTGAGGTTTAGACTTCTGGCATTGAGCAGCATTACCCTTAGTTTCTTTTTCCTTGTGTTGTCTAAGGAGGTGGGTTTGTCTTTTGAGCCTTGCCTAAAAAAGGCACAATGGGGGTGGCAAGAGCCTTGGCCAGTATTCGAAAACCCAGGGGTGACAGGTGCAAGCCATCCCTAGCGAAGCAACATGGCTTGTTAAGCATGTCATCCCAGGCTGACAGACACTGTATCCCCTTTGAGTGACACCAATACTTTAGCCAATTGTTGAAATTGATAATTTTGTCTTTATACTGTGGTATCATTCTTGGTGAGGGTAAGATGCTACTCAAGGTAAAGTTCATACCGGCCTGGGCCACATGATCAGAGAGCTCCTCTATGGCTCTTTTCATGTAATCCAGGGAGGTACATCTCAGGTCATTCACACCAGCATGGACAATGACGGAGTCATATTTGTACTTGCTTTGGAGTGACCTGAGTGCTTGTGTTATGTTGCGGATCCTGGCACCCGACAGGCAGCTTATAGTGACCTTCTCCTTGTTCAGCCTGGTGAGAGGGACGTCAGTGTGTCTGACAATAGAGTCACCTATTACAAGTGTATTAGGTGTGTTGTTTAGTCTTAAGGGCTGTGACTGTGTGGCACACTGACTTTGTGAACTATGTGATACGTGGGTATTGTTGTGGGGCAGAAGTTGCTTGGATGTCTGCTTTGGAGGTCTCTGTTGCTTGGGCAGATTTTTATTTAGAGCCTCCAAGTATGTTTTTGTGTGTTTATGTGTTTGGTTTGCTGTTGCGATAGGTCTATGTGAGACTGGATTTGTGGTGTGTGTGATTACCTTCTCCTCCAGTCTGACCGTGCCAGTACTATGTTGAGAGAGCTCAGCCTCCAGTTTGGCTATATAGTTGCATCTCTCACATATATTTGAGCTTGTTGGGAAGAGGAGAGGGTGGTCTGTGTACATAAGGCAGTTGTAACATTGCCTCAAGATTCCCATATTCACCAGCTGGACTGGAGAGTAAACCTAAAACTGACTTTTGGACATGCCAGAATAGTATAAGAAATTACTTTTTGACTTTATCAAAAAGGACCAATAGGGAGCCAAGTACTTAAAGGGAGTATAAGAGGGTGTAGTTCTTTAGTTTATTAGTGCTTAATTATAAGACACTTATCCTAATTACTGCAGGGTTTTAGAAGGAAAATAGAGTGCTTACTTTGAGATTTGGAACAGTTCTAAGGGACTTTGTGGAGCCGAGAATAGTTTAAACCTGATTAAGCGGCGCTGCCAGATGCTGCGCTATGCGCAAAAATGCGTAAAAGAGGGTTTTAAGAGAGGGGGATCAAGGAGTTTGGAATTGACCCAAAATGGCCAATAAAACTACAGTTTCTGGGCAGTAACCACTCCCACAGGGGCAGGCAGGCTGTTCAGTATTTACCACTGCCACTGATGAACACAGATACTTCCCTTTAGCCCAAGCAAGCAATGGCCTCCAAGAAAACTTACAAACAGTTCAGAACAGCAAATCTGTAACTGAACTTTTTTTACATTTCAGAAAGTGGGAAAAAAGCAAGATTTCTTTGTTTTTTTGTTTTGTTTAAAAATAGCAGAGATACACAAGTAGCAACAAGTTAGAACAGTGCAATAAATGACCCCACACTTGAGTGCTAGGCCAGAGACAGGTAAAATGCAAGTTTTAAGAAAAAAATTATTTTAAAATAAGTGCAACACAGGAAATGCAGTAAACAGGCTCTAGATGTGTTCTAAATACAGTTCCTAATACAGATATCAAGTTTAGCAAGCTGGAAAATGCCAAAAAAGTAGGCAGCAATGCAGAAATCTTAAAAAATAATCTGAAGAAAAATACTTAAAATCTCAAAAGTGCCTCCTTTCTTCTCTCAGCATTTTCTCCTCTTGGTGGGTGCTTCACCAACAGCCAACAAGTCTGAAAAGATGCCAAAACCATGATGCAATCGGGTTTTAAGAGAGGGGGATCAAGGAGTTTGGACAAGAGACCAGATGGCTTAGTGCTTAAAGTCTTCGCCTCCAATGCACAAGGTACAAGGTTCGATCCTGACCTCCGACTAATGCCTGTTTGGAGTTTGTATGTTCTCTCTGTGTCTCCGTGGGGTTTCTCCCATGTTCGAAAAACATGCTGAGTGTTTCCATCTCAAACTCACCAATGAATGGAGTTGTGGGCAGCAGCACAGACTCTACATGGTGCCCAGTGGGAGGAAGAGTTGTAAAAAGACCAACCGCTTTGGGCATCTATTGTGGTGCGCAGTATCCTCAAGATAGGAGAACACGGATCACCAACTGCAGTGGCAGGGCTAGCCACTCGATGGTGTAAAATATGGCTCTAGGTGATTCGGTCATGTTGACTGCCGCCAAAAAATGGGCATGGGTAGTTACCGGTGATAAGTGGGTTGAGGACCCGGCCTAATCTGTGACCCATGCCAGGGACCCATGCTAACAGTGGGAGGGGTATATGTGCCCCTATTGGCCAGTGTGTGCCCTCCATAAAAGCCCAGCAGCCCTGGGTCAGTAGGCTACTGGCTGGCCGGTGTCTAGTTGCCCAGACTGGGTTACCTGGTATAGCTCTGTTGAGTGAAAGCTGGACATAAAACCAACCAACCTGCCAAACATGAACTGAGAATTGCTACGCTTAATGTAGGTTCACTGACAGGATGCAGCTTAGAAGTGGATGACATGATGATACAGAGGAGACTGGACATCCTATGTATCCAAGAGACGAGATGGAAGGGCAGTGCAGCAAAGCCACTTGGCTTGGGATCCAGACTGTACTACTCAGGTGGTGTACAGGCTAGAAATGGTGTAGGAATTGTGGTGAGACAGAGGCTTCAGAAGTCAGTGAGGGATATCATCAGAATTAATGACAGACTCATGCCAATCAGAATCCAGTGTAATGATAGGACAGTATTCATAATCTCAGCCTATGCCCCACAGCAGGGTTGTGATAGTGAGGAAAAGAGTGCATTCAGACAGCAGTTGCAGGACCTACTAGATAAAGCAGGACAACATGAATTGGTGTTGATAATGGGTGACTTAAAGGCACATATCGGGACAGACAGAACAGGATATGAGGACTGCCTGGGTCCACATGGGTGGAGCAATAGGAATAAAAAAGGAGAAGCCATTCTAGACTTCTGTCTGGCAAATGGCTTGATAGTAGCCAACACATGGTTCAGAAAGAGAGACAGTCACAAGATCACATACAAGAGTAGCCAACATGCAACTCAAGTAGACTTCCTCCTAGTAAGGAAAAAGCACTGGGGTAGAATCCATGATTGCAAAGTCATCCCCAGTGAAACAGTCAGTTCACAGCATAAACCAGTAGTTGCAACAATCAGCTGCAAGCAGTGGTCAGAGAAGGCTCTAAAGTCAACAGAGATCAGGCTGAAGACCTGGAAGTTGACTGGAGAGAAAGTACAGCAGTTCAAGGAATTACTCAGGGCTCTAGCACCTCAAGAAGAGGAGGAAATAGGTGGAGTTGAAGAAGAGTGGCAGCACCTAAAAACAGCATGTGTTAGGACTACAGAAAAGATATGTGGCCGAGCCAGGTATGGAAATAAGGTACATAAGGAAAGCTGGTGGTGGAATGCAGAAGTACAGGAAGTAATCAAGAGAAAGAAGGAGTGCAGGAAGAAGTGGGAGATTGAAAAGACTGACCAAGCTAGGAAGGACTATTGGTTGGCTAACAAAGAAACTATGAAAGAAGTTGCAATAGCAAAGAATAGGGCATCAGAGGCACTCTATCAGCTTCTGGAAAGTGACTCAGTAAGGGGCACAAAGAAACTATACCAGGTTGCAAGGCAAAGACAGAAAGATAAAGAAGATAGTCAGACACCCTTCATAAGGGATTCCAGCAACAACCTGCTTACCAGCCCACAGGACATCAAAGGCAGATGGAAGGAGTATTTCCAGCAGCTTCTTAATGAAGAAAACCCCACAGAAGGGGTACTGCCCCAGAAACAGCCTACAATGAGAGTAGAAGAGGAGCCCAGCTTAGAAGAAGTAAGAGCAGCACTAAGGAAAATGAAGTCAGGGAAAGCAGCAGGCTCAGATGTGGTCACAGCAGATATGATAAAGATGCTGGGTGAGCTAGGGGAGAAATGGCTCATGAGGGTACTAATTGCAGTGTGGAGAGAAAGGCATATTCCAGATGACTGGAGAATAAGCATACTCGTGCCAGTGTACAAGAACAAAGGGGACATCCACAACTGTGGACAGTACAGAGGCATCAAACTCCTACCACATTGCATGAAAGTTCTGGAGAGGGTGATTG
Organism: Protopterus annectens; assembly: GCF_019279795.1. Taxonomy (NCBI): domain Eukaryota; kingdom Metazoa; phylum Chordata; order Ceratodontiformes; family Protopteridae; genus Protopterus; species Protopterus annectens. The sequence continues at coordinate 972,160,973 of NC_056741.1, read as the reverse complement.
ATAAATGGATACGCAGAATAGTAGAATGTAAAATGGGAGATGAACAGTTCGGATTCAGATCAGGATGCAGCACAATTGACCCAATGTTTGCACTGAGACAGATACTTGAGAAGAAACTAGTGAAGAGGAGAGAGTCAAACTGGGCTTTCCTAGATTTGGAGAAAGCATATAACAAGGTCCCAAGAAAGCTGATCTGGGCAATACTGCGGTGGTTTGAAGTCCCAGAAACATTGGTAGAATTAGTACAGGCTATGTACAAGGACCCAGTGGCTCAAGTACGAACAGTGTTTGGCCTCACTGAGGGGTTCCCAGTGGGAGTGGGTGTACACCAGGGTTTAGCTCTGAGCCCACTGCTGTTCATACTGGTAATGGACTACATCAGCAAACAGGTTGGCGGGGTCAGAGCAAAAAAGCTGCTGTATGCAGACGATGTGGCAGTACAGGCAGACTGTGATCTAGAACTTCAGCAAAGGATAGGAGAATGGAATGCAAATCTGAAGGCACATGGGATGAAACTAAGCACAGATAAGACAGTGGTAATGGCAGCAGATTGGGGAAATCAGAAGAAGCTGAGAATAGAGATAGATGGGAAGATAGTGGAACAGGTAAACAGCTTCAAGTATCTGGGAGGGTGGTTGAGGAGAAGGGTAGTCTGAATGAAGAGGTCAAAGCTAGAATCAGAGGGTCTGCAGCCAACTGGCATAGAGTATCAGGTGTAGTATATGACAGAAGAATGCCAAAGAAGCTGAAAAGTAAGGTGTACAAGACAGTGGTGCAACCAGTACTACTGTATGGTACAGAAACCTGGGCAGTAAAGGCAGAACAGTTGAAGAAGCTAGAGGTGATGGAAATGAAGTGCCTGAGAAAGGTGGTAGGATGCACACTGCGGGACAGGCAAAGAAATGAGGACATAAGAGCAGAAGCCAAAGTAGCTCCAATTGCAGAAAAGATCAAAGAAAACAGATTATGATGGTATGGGCACATGTGTAGAAAAGCAGAAGACAGTCTGGTGAGGGAGATTTGGGACAGACAGGAAAAAGGTAAGAGGAAGTGTGGGCATCCAGCAAAGAGGTGGATGGATTGTGTGAAAGATCAGCGACAGTCAGGCATGAGTGTTGAAGAAGGCAGGAGAGTGGCACTGAATCGAGAGAGTTGGCAACAGTTAATACGATACCCCGACCCCATGTAAATTGGAAAAAGGGGATGATGATGATGATGATGATCAAGGAGTTTGGAATTGACCCAAAATGACCAATAAAAATACAGTTTCTAGGCAGTAACCACTCCCACAGGGGCAGGCAGGCTGTTCAGTGTTTACCACTGCCACTGATGAACACAGAGACTTCCCTTTAGCCCAAGCAAGCAATGGCTTCCAAGAAACTTACAAACGGTTCAGAACAGCAAATCTGTAACTGAACTTTTTTTTTAATTTCAGAAAGTGGGAAAAAAGCAAGATTTTTTTTTTTTTTGTTTAAAGATAGCAGAGATACACAAGT
>NC_056741.1:972084477-972156977 GCF_019279795.1 Protopterus annectens | reverse complement strand
GTAGTAGGTATATTTGGGGAGGTAGATTGGGTAGGTTAACAGACAAGACAAATAAGATGCATACAGGGGCCGTATATGACACATGTAGGGGGTAAACACCTTGATGGGGAGGGGTGTTGGGAAATCGGACACCCATGAGCCCCCTAGTGGAAACAGTGGGGACTGGGGTCCCCACCCATGGGCAGTCACCACTGCACCTTCACAGCCCTGATGGTGGCTGTGCTGAGGACTGAGTTGCAGAGCCAGACTGATGCTCTAGTTGTGACATGCGGCCCTCAAGCTGGCGTAGAAGATCACCTAGCTGCTGGTTGATCTCTCTATGCACCACAAACCCGACCTGGACATGGGTGACAAGTGCCTGTCCGAGCCCGCTCCCGGGGGGGGCGAGTCCCATCCCTTGAGGCGGTTCCACCCAAGGGTGGTGCAGGACCAACAGACAGGGAGATCCCGTGTTGGGCCCCAGACATGCTGGTGCCTGGTGCCACGGCCAGCTGAGGTGGGACAGGTGGGTCCACTGTGACTGGCCTTCCCAGGCGTGATATAGTGTTTAGATTTCATCATCATATCTGGGTTAGTAATAGTCAACACATTCCAGGGTTATGTATAACAGCATGCATAGATATTCCCATTAACCCAGACACCAGATTCAGAACAGTTGCATGACAAACAGAACACATGCATATATGGGATCACAATAGTAATAAGAACAGCATGCAGGTACATTGATGGCACCATGCCACCAATGTTGGAATAATTCAATATGGCACATGCATGGGAACAATTAAAATATTTATCAAACAATTGGACTTTATCAGAACATAGGTGTCATTACATACCAGTTGAGGTGGGTATGTTGATTATTGTTGGAGATATGGTGGGGGGGGGGATGTCAATTAACAACTAGTATATTCCTGTAGTGCACATTCCTTTCCTAGTCCTAGTCAGTGCTGTTATCTGTACCTTACAAGTCTTACTACACTACCCTATAGCCTTAGCTTGGACAGTGATATGGCTGTCATCATCATTACACATGAACTGGTTTTACCTGCAGTATACACCTCTTACCTGGTATACCTGTGGAGGGAATGTATGTTAACAGTGACTGTTTCTACACATACTCCCAGATTCTGGGTTGATGTTGTGCACATAGCTATCTAACTCTTTCTGCACAGACTCTGGCCATGTGTTGACCACATGCTGGTGTGCTGGGACATATCTAGAATATTGCCCTCTTCCACCTTTAGTGACTTGACACACACATATACATGCTTTCCTACACAGTTATATTATGTAGCACAGTGTGGGTGACAGTGATCAGTGACACTTTATTATTCAGAGAAACTGCAGCACTCACAATTCCCTACAAAACCAGAGTGAACAGTACCAGTACAGGTTATAATGGTCTTTATTTCTCAGCACAGTGTTCATATCCAACGTACCTGTCGGAGCAATGTTTGTTAGCACTACCTGACTGTTGCCACACAAACTTCCAGATTACAAATTAGTATTATGCACATACATCTCACTCTGTTACTGTACACACTCTGATCACAGCTTGACAACATGGGAGTGTAGATAGGACATACTTGAAATATTACTCTCCTAACAGTTTCAGGGGTTGCTACAGTGGCAGGTTTGTTCTCATAGATGTTTGACAATCACTTGTATTTCCTGTTTTCTGGCTAAACATCTGGGATCATCCCACAGACTTAGCAGGGGACAGGCAGCAGATATGGGGCCGTATACTAGACATTCTGGCCTCATCTGTACAGTTGTGGGGTATGATTCTGTATGCAGCCTACATCCACTCCCAGGATTCAGACCATGGCTGTGTCTGCTACAACTTAAACACTGTCCATCACAGTTGCGTCTGCTATATAGATATTGCTGTATATCTCCTATCTGCTTTCTGTCTTATTAATCCCATGTGCTTTTGCATTCTGACCTTGTATTACTAGACTCTTATACAGATCTCCTAGACAGTAATATTCTGTAGGACAGTGTGGGCGACAGTGATGTGTAATACCTCATTATTCAGAGCAACTGCATCAATTGCAATGCAATACAATACCAGTGTAAACAGTACCAGTACAGGGTATCATTCTTGTCTTTCTGAGCACAGTGTTGGTATCTGGCAGACCTGTGGGGGAATTGTTTGTTAGCACTACCTGAATGTTCCCACACACAGTACCAGATTCCACATTGCTATTATGCACATACATCTCACTCTATTACTGTACACAGTATGGCCACAGCTTGACAAGTTGGGGTTTGTATGGGACATACGTGGCTTCTTAGTCTCATAAGGTTTTGGGGAGTTGCTAGTGTGTCAGCTTTGTTGTCATAGATGTGTGTCAATCAGTTGTATTTCCTGTTTGCTGCCTATATGTCTGGGGTCATCCCACTGATTTCCCAGGGGGAAAGGTTGGTAGGCAACAGATATGGGCCACTTTACTGGACATTCTGAACATATCTGTACAGTTGTGGGGTATGATTCTGTATGCAGACTAATGCCACTCCCAGGATTCGAACCATGGCTGTGTGTGCTAAACAAAATAACAGTTCACATCTCAATTGCATGTGCTATTTGGGTTTTGTTGTCTGCATTTTCTCTGTTTTCTGTCTATGTGTCTCTCAGTTGTGCTAAATGGCCTCTGGGGATTACACCAGTCATATACAGGCATTCCTGCACATTCAATATATGGTGCACGGTGTAGGTATCAGTGCTTAATGCAACAGTACTATTACATGATTGCAAATCTACATTACCATATGATACCAGAGTATACACATGCAGTCCAGTAGTTAGACCTTTATTGCCAGGCTGTTACGCTTTTATTTATATACATACTATATGAGACTCTTCCTGCCATATTCTCCAGTGTATGCAGTACTTGCCTTGAACATTACAGGTTTTATACAGGCAATTGATTTACTACTACTTTTAGTTTTATTTCCTATGACAGTAAATGCATGAGTAGTACTGACTTGCCTCACATTGCAACCTTGCCAGATGACTGATGTGGGCCTCCTGGTTTGCAGCCCACTCCTTTGCAGCTGTAGGGGACATAAGAGGAATATTTAGCCATATCTATCCATGATATACCTGAGCTGGCAATTATTACACACATAGTGGGGTGATACTTACATACAACTGGAACATCCCCTGCTGCTCTAGCCTCTTGGATCCACTGGTCCAAGAGGTCCCCCCTATGCTGCTTCAGGATGGCATAGTAATGCCTAACCTGCTCACCAGTTCGGGGTATGCCAGTGGCACTGATGAGGTCTCATTCGAGATGGTCCCAGGCCTCCACCTTATATTGGGAGCCCTGGTACTGGCCCTGCAGCAGTCTCTGATCATAGCCTTTGACAAGGAATCCTGCCATGACTCTGGACTCCTGGATGCACCAGTGGTGTGCCTGAAAGTGCACACCTTCTCCCCTTACTGCCATTGTGCCTGCAAGGGGAAGCTACAACCAGTTATGAGATGTATTCCCGCCTCTTGGGTTTAAGTATGGACAATTTCCCACACTTTTCTGTGATTGGCCGGTTTTGAAAAGGCTAGGTTATGGGCAAACCTGCTTACCTATGGTTGGCATTGATTAAAGGGGTATAACACTGGGCACATTGAGTTAGCTACCCTACACATTGCTTACACTTCCTAAGCTGGCCTGTGCAATGCTTAGCATTGCTTACAATACAGTTTGCATTATAATTCCTTTTTGGCATCGAGATATTATTCATTAAACCTTATATGTATGCCTGGTATCCATGATTCATGTGTATGTACACTGTATGGGTTTCTTGTGTTTTATTGGGGACTTCAACACTATTACAATTACACCTGACTTCTGGGCTTACTGCTTTACTCCAGTTCACATATTTATGTTATGTAGTGGGTTAAGGTACATATGTCTGTATACTGATTCCTTTCACAGGTTCAGTTTGGTTTTACTATGGTGAAGACTTGTTTGCTGATGCCTCATTCTTCTGTACTTCTGTGATGGCTTGGTGGTTAACTACTGTGACTGTGGTGTATAGCGGCCTGGGTTCGACACCTGCATGGCTGTTTATTTTGTTGATGGGCAGAACAAGGGCCATTGGATAGAGTGATTAAGGCACTTTTGAGCAGTTGTAAGCGGGTTTGCACAGGGTGGCAAGAGGGTAAGCAATGCTAACCTCCAGTTACATATGCTTACAGTGAGTTAGCTTTAGAATTGCTTAACCTGTGTGCCCATTGCTTAACGCCACGCAAACTGGCTTAAGCTCACTTACTAGTGCTTAAATATGCATACTACTGCTTATTGGTGCTTAAACTTGCTTACTAGTGCTTTATTCATTATGACACTGACACCTCACATGTGCATTTACTGCAGTACTCTAGTTCATAAATATATGTTATTTAATGGGTTATGCAACAAAAATATTAGTCATAACGTCCTTTGCCATGGAAAATGGAATATGCTGCAGTGGGACTCGAACCGGGAATGGCTGCTCGTAAGGGGAAATGCTCTTCCCACTACACTATTGCTATGCTGCTTCCTTTGCATATATCTTCCTTGTTATCCTCTTCAGCCATTTAAGCTGCATTAAGTGTAGCTAAGCGATGGGCACACCCGCACACCTAGAGTTAGCTTTAATCGATTTTTAAATAATAAAATGGTTTGTTCATTTTATTTCTCTATACTTTTGCTGTTGTACACAAGGGGGACTGTTGGTGGGGATATGTGGACACCTATGAGCGGTCTTGCTCATTTCTTACCCCTTTCTGCTGTTCTTCATTGCGGGGGTGTGTATATTCTGAGTGTTCTGCTCACAGATATGCCCCCTGCACTCTTAGATGCTCCGTGTAAGATTAGGAGCTCAGGCAGCATGCCTCATTACTGTGCATGGCGCGCTGCCATTCTGCTCCTAACTGGCCACCTCCATGCAGGACTAAGCTAGTCCTTCACGGAGGAATAGTAAATCCGGGGGAATATTTAAATCATGTGCCTGATTTTGAGCATTCATCCCTCATTTTCAGTGTTGTCCATGATTCTTACACTAAGAGGCTGAGAGGTATTATTACTTTTATCACAGCCAGATGAGTTGTATTCAGAAAAGTGGTTAGGACAACTGGGTCAGCATGGGAGCTATTTTTGGATGAAAGTAACTTACTGTCTTGTGGTTTTCACCTTTAATCATCTGGCTTCATGGATTAGTGAGTACATGTGTGAAATAAGTTTGAACACTTGTGGGCTGGCTACTGTTTATTTAAAACAGAGATTAAATTACACAGTTCTCAGCTGTCCCTGAATTTGCTGAATGCCCCTGCTTCAATCATATTTTTGATTTCTTCCTCACAGAACATTAAATAATAACAGACATTTCAGTTTCAGACATCACAGTCTTCAGAAAATACATGCCAGTTCACAGCATTTATTCAAGTAACTTTACAGCAATATTCAAAATACATCCCTGATTTTAGGTCTTCATCACTCACTATTTTTGAATTTGTGAAAAACACATGCAAGGCCACAGAGATTATGACAAATCCAGCTCAACAACTTGAAACGTAGTATTAGTGCTTTTGTTTTATTTTATAATAAAACTTCTGCAGAAGAAGTGAACAAAATAAATACAATTCTGAAAGGTCACGTGACAACTTTTTTTAAAATCCTAAGATCACCTTAAAGTCATGTGACAGCCAAAGCTTTTAAAATCCTGTGACCAGTTTTAAACCATGTAACAGCCGAATCCCCCAAACAAATCACTCATTAAGACAACATATTCAATAAATCAAAAATTAAAGTAAACAAATAGCAAAAGCTGAGTATCTGAATACATAAACCTGTAAACTTTTTTTTTTTTTTTTTTACCAAACAATAGTAAATAGTTTTATGTAAGAACATTCATTCAATAGTGAATGCAATACTGAGGAAATCTGTCTGATAAAAAAAAGTAGCAATATCATCTTTGTAAAACTCTTACTTTTAGAAGACAGCTAATAGAAACCTAGTCATTAATCCCTGGCCAAGAACTTGCATTATGTGTGAGCTGCCGATATAACTCATGTTCTTCCAACTTCAGTTGCCATGTACCAAAACGTTTGCTAGGGGTTACCTTTTTCATAATTTCAAAATTAAAAATGCAGTCTGGCCATTCCACTAAGTGTTTGGCTAGGGCATTGTTTGTTTTCCTTTTCTTAATGTCGTATAGATGTTCAGCAATTCTTTCTTTGAACGTACACTCAGTTTTGCCTATGTAGAAAACAGGGCAGTGGTGAGAGAGTGCAGAGTGAGCAGAGGAGTGCACTCCTCCTGTCAAATGGTTAAATGCTCCTTTTATGAAAAATGTGAAGTTGTTTATAACAAACTGCTCACCCATCAAAATATAGGAGCAGATGGAGCAACATCCACATTTAGACATATAATAAATTTTGTTACTGTTGTGTGTAGGATGTTCTGTTTAAATATTCCACAACTTTTTTTTTTAAATTACATCCCCTTCTGCATATTATGTGCAGCATATCCCCCACTTTCTCAATAATATGTCTGTCCTCCCTTAGAATAGCTCAGTTATTCTGGATAATGCTCCTAATAGTCACAATGTCAGCATTAGAAGTTGTGATAAAGGTTGTATTTTGTACTGGATGATGTACGGGTGCAGGGATGTTAAGTTTACTAGAAGGGGTAATATTGTTAGCAATAAAATCACTTGCTGATACATACATTTCAGGTCTTGGTGTTTCACTATGACCTAAAGTTGGATTAAAAGCCCCTTTCTCCTTTTTTTTTATCACTTCATACAGTTGATTTACCATACCATGGGAGTAGCCTCTGGCCAGAAACATACCCTTTCTAGTCTCACATTCATCTAAAAAGTTATCAAACCCTGACACCATCAATGCTGTCCATACAGAATGACCCTTGACTACAGCACATTTTTGGTGGAGGAGGATGTGAGCTTGCAAAATGCAAGTAGGTATTTGAAAGGGTGGGTTTTCGATAAATCTGGGCAGAGAATTCAGTTCTCTCACCTTTAGATAGCTGTAAGTCTAGGTATGCAATACTAGATGCACTGGCCTCAAAAGTAAACTTAAAAAAGTTTCTTAGTGTATTAATATAGTCAAAAAACTTAAATTTTTCAAGGTCATCATTCCATACAATAAAAATATCATCCAAAAAACATGCATACAACATACAATATTTCATAAATTCTGAATTAAATACAAATTTGTTTTCCAATGTTGTCATTACTATGTTAGCAAAGTCGCCGCATGCAGAGCCCATTGCTACACCTGTAACTTGGTTATAGTACTCATGTTCAAGTAATATATATTTTTCAACACAATTTTAAGTAACATTTCATAGGTGTTTACATATCCTGACTTACACTCTTCAGTGTTAAATATTCTAAAAACGAGTCGATACCTTGCTCATGGATAACAGTATATAATTCTTTGACATCAGCAGTAATGAAAAAATTATTTTCATTAAACTCAAGTTGATTTATTTTCCCCAAAAAGTCCCAAGAGTCTTTACAAATTTGTTTTTCTTGGGTAACCAGATGTTTTAATTTTTCATCAATGAATTTGGCACATGGGTGTGATATCGAGCCTCTAGAATCCACAATTATTCTCATCTGTGGCTTTTCAATATTTTTGCATACTTTTGGGAGTGAGCCTGAGTGTAACAAGGGTGAACAGAGAGGGCTGCACATGGCTTGTGAAAGTTGCAAGTGGAGAAGGAAAAACTATCAATAAGGTACTCCATGCCATATGCATGTATGGGGACAATATGTCAGAGGTGGCGGGGTGATAATATACAAAAGGCTGTACTAATGTGCTATTCTACAAGTTTAGTGTAAAGCATAAGATCATAAGATCAGGAGATAAAGATATATTGTGGTAAATAGGGGGCTACTTACATTAAATCATTTAAGCTAATGCGTACAAGGTATTAAAAACGGTGGTTACTTGGTGTGCAAAGAAAGTTAATAGCAGGAATAGATAAGAGGAAAAAGGAACTAACATGTAAGGGAGGCTAAGCGATTTGCTAGCATTGGGTTTAAGGCATGAAATAAAAGGATATATGGCAATAGAGATAAATAACGGAAAAGCCACATCTGAGGAAAACTCCACTATGCTGTTCATAATATAAACACTATATGCTAGTTCTGCTACTGATTATAACAGACAGCAAGTTACTGTGGTTTTCTTTTAGCAAATAGGAACATTCAAAGTTAACTTTTTAAAATAGGAAACATACAATTCTTTTGTGGCTTTGTTGGTGTAGTTCACCCATGAGGGAAGCTAAGGTTAAGGACTTGCTTTGGGTAAGTATCCATGCTGCTGGTTTCAAATGGAAGGATAAGATCTGATGAGTGTACTGGGCAGAGGGTCTTTATGTGCTGTATAAAAAAATTAAAGAGAAGAGGGGTGAGATCCAATGTTTGCAAATGTATAGTAGAATGGAGACAGAAGGTAACATTTACTAGTTGTAAAACTGGAAATTTTACTTAGTATATAATTTTTTTCAGTATAAGAATTATTAAATAAAACATAGATATAAAACAAATAAACCAAAGCTAAACACTGTTGTCAGTAGGATGAGGAACCAGATGAAGGCTGTCTTTAAAGCATATATTTATTCACAAATAAAACCACGATTGAGCACTTTCATCCCCTGTCAGGGACTTCATCCTACTGACAACAGTGTTTTGTTTTGGTTTATTTGGTGCTTCTGGGTCACTGTTTCTGCATTTTTTGGTGGAATAGATACAAAACAAGTTAAACAGCAGTGTTTGAAATGAAATTAGTACACTTTGAGCTAGTGAAATAAGTGTAAGAAGAGATACGTTAATGAAGATGTTTGCTGAATCAGGTATCAGTGGCTGTAGCACATGCTAGCCATTTTGGAGTAGATGGGTTCAGTGGGTGTAGGTGAGCATTTGCTTATTGTGATAGGAGAAATCTAAATTGTGAACTAGTGAATGCTGGGAGATAACACAGACAGGTTACAAGAGCAGAAGCCGGAAAGCTAAACCAATAAAACAATCAGTGAAAACATGTAGAGCATACAATATACAGCTCATTAGATAAGATAGAGCTTGAGATGCAAAAACATTAAGTTAATTCAGTTTTCAAAAAACACGTTGATAAGCAGACAAACAGTAAAAGAGGTACATCTTTTGCTAGTGTTATCAGTGATAATCATACAAATCATTCATTCTAACAGTTTTATTTTTGGATATGGTTAAGCTGTGAAAACAACAGTGATCGAGAACAGAAATTGCTTTACAGATCAACAAATTCAAAGTAGAAAAAACTTATGTGGGAGGCATATCGATCTAGAAACGAGCTGCAGTAAGTTAAACAGAAAGTAATGAGAGGCAGAATGGCACCAAATAGGTAGAATTATAACAGACAGTAAGGTACTGTGGTATTCCTTTAGGAAATAGGAACATTCAAATTTAACTTTTTAAAACAGGAAACATAAAAGGCTTTTGTGGTGTAGTTAGTCCACTAGATGATCTAGTTTTAAGGACTTGCTTTGGGTAAGTATCTGTGCCACTGGTTTCAAGTGGAAGGACAAGAGCTGGTGAGCATACTGGGCAGAGGGTCTTTATGATAATTATTTTATGGTGTAGTTTGTACGCAAGATGAGCTAGGTTTAAGGACATGCTTTAGGTAAATATTTTTGCCGCTGATTTCAAATGTTTCAAATGGAAGGACAAGAGTTGGCAAGCATACTGGGTATGTACACACACACACACACACACACACACACACACACACACATATATATATATATATATATATGTACATATATATATATATATATATATATTTGTATGTGTGTGTGTGTGTGTGTGTGTGTGTGTGTGTGTGTGTGTGTGTGTGTGTGTGTGTGTGTGTGTGTGCGTTTGTGGTCCGTACTATACTGAATAGCCAATTTGCACTAGATTGGCTATTTAATAAAGTGAAAGTGTTTAACCAAATGTCACCCACCTGACCCTCTGCATCAAAACTCAAAAAAAAACCCCAAAAACTTAAAATTGTGTTATTTTCCAGGGAATAACTGCCCCTCCACCCCACATCCATGCGGCTTTAAATATTCCAACTCTGAGATTTCACAGCAGTCGGGAAAAGGGCAGATTGAGTTATCACACTGTCAGCAATCTCAGGGCCAACACATTGTGCCATAAATAACTACATGTGTAAGTGAACCTATCATAAATATTGACTTAAACCCATGACATCAAAACAAGCTGCTCATTGCTGATTAGCTGAATACATTGATATAATTAACTTTGATTTAATATAGAATTCAGAACTTTAGACCTAAACCAAATAAATGGCTCAGTAAATATATAGATAGATAGATAGATAGATAGATAGATAGATAGATAGATAGATAGATAGACAGTTAGATAGATGTGTGTGTGTGTGTGTGTGTGTGTGTGTGTGTGTGTGTGTGTGTGTGTGTATGTGTGTGATTGCGCTCGCGTTGTGTGAGTATGAGTGCATGTACAGTTCAAATGTTAAAGTGTGAAATTATTGACTGATTGTTTTCCTTTGTTTAATATTGAATTCACAGCATATTGACTGCTGAAATGTTAGATTGTATTCAAGTCAAACATTTGTGCAATGGGCGTAGTTTGTTTGAGTCTCTTGTATAGGACATTTTGTCTGTTGTTTTGTTTATTGATGTGGGTAGGGTGATTGTTCTGTGCTATTGCACAGTCCATCATTGCAGTGTATAGAGCGATATCTATATATTCTCAAACTGGTGTGATTGTGGTGTTTGTATAGTTAAGTATGGTGGGTGTGGAAGGCACAAGGGGCTTGTCTACCAGCAAAATCAATTTTTGTGGGGAGGGGGTAGTTTGCTTTGGTAGACAATTTTATTTGAACAGGTATTTGGTGTAGTCAGCATTTTAACTGCATTTTTTTGTTTATTTTGATGTTCATTGTGTTTGATGTTGGCATGCATATCCATCTCTTTACCTATCTATGTGTTTCTATCTCTGATCTGGAACTCCAAAAATAAATAAATACAAACAAAAAATAAGCATTCTACCCATTCTTGGACTTCTTTAAGCAAAAACATTTACTCCTTACAGAAAAGCACTGGTCATTTCACTGTCATTCATAATCAGGATCCAATGGGAAAGAGTATCTAGAAACATGTTATTCACATTAACAGTCTTTCACCCAACCTTAGCAGCAGCTATGTGTGAGTAACCATAAACAAATTTAATTAGAATGAGTCTGGTTTTATTCCGAAAAAAAACCTAACTTATATGAGAAGACAGTGGCATCATAGCGTCCTTATCCCATAGCAAATGTTCAAGATAATAAAGTAATCAAAGTTTTCTGTAAGTTGTAAATGTTTTGTCTGAAGAAAATGGAACAAAGATGAAACTTCTTAGATCATGTTTATATTTATTTATTCATTAATATGTGGCTGTTTTCAATCAAATTATTCCAGACATTTTTTTGCTTGTTGTATTTTTTCTTCATTAATTTCTCTTTCCTAATGTCACTGAAGGCTTATATTTCCTATAGCTATAGATAGACAGATGCCTATAGATATAGGTATAATCCACCACCTATCCTTATAGTTTTCTGGTGTCCCCAGCATTATTCTTGCATATGGAGATTGCCCTGTCCTGCTTTGACATATATTTTAACAAATAATATCAATAAGTATCAAGTATTTATCACCGTTGCCTACATAATTGTATTAATAGTGTAAACGGATGCAAACTAATGCAGAAAACAATCAAAGACTATTAATGTTAAGTAATAGCTTTTTAAGATAACTAGTATCTCTAACTGGTTTAAATCTTACAAGGAAGGGTAAATGTTGATTTAGTTAAGTGAAACACACTGTTTTTATACTCTTCATTAAAATAATCATACAAAACATTATTGCATTCTTCTTCTTGAATAAGCCTACATTATTGCATTTCATGGAAACATATTGAAACATTATACGACTTGATCATTTTGGTCATTGACTGGCTATACACAAAGGCAATGAAAGTCATGTGAAGAATCAGTTTTGTTCACTTGTAGACTTCTTCATATCCTTCTTGAAAATGGAAACAGTACTTACAAACTTTTGCAAAGTCTCAAGTCAACAATATTGGGGGATAGTAACAAAATGATTAACAAAAGTAAAATTTCAGAATACTTCAAAGAAACAAAAGATTTACATGAGTGGAACCAAATCAATTTTGTTGCCCAGGACTACTCTGAAAATCAGCTGTTACCCACTAAGGAAAAAATAAATGGCTGGGGTTTGCTATTAATGCTAAGCTTCCTGTATGAACTTCTAGGGAAGTGACAGTTGTGGTTCAGCTTTTTTTCGTTTTTTTTTTTTTTTACTGAAAATTGGAATGCTATTCAGTTTAATGTCATTTGGTGTAAAAATGGAGTGTTTCCAGTCCAGAAAGCACTGTATACTTCTCAAGTGATACAAAATACATCCTCTAACAACTCAGAGGAGAGAACAAAGTGAAGGATTCAATTTTATATTACAAAAAAGTTCCCAAGTTTATGCACTATTAATCCACTTTTGGCAGATTTATAGTTACTTGGCCTTTGGAGTTTATTGGAAACATACATCAAAACTTAATATTGCAATATGTCAAAAGTGAATGCAAACTAATGAAGAAACTGTTTCTTCTTTATCTTGATAATGATGAATATTGTAAAAGAAGGTATTCAAAAGAAGATGTCAATCAGTGATAGAGTTCTCTAATTCCATTAATACAATGCTGTTATTTAGTTCCAAGGCATTCATCATATTTGGTTTTATCATTATTTACCAATTTCCAATGTATGTTTCTGTCTTCCACTTCCTTGTTCTTATGTGTCTGTCTGCATATCTGTTTACTAACGACTTGACTAGTAAAGGCAAATCTGCAAAATACTTATTTACAAGCCAGCAGCTAGAATAAACACATAAATGAAATATTTACAAAATTTCAAGATCTGTGCACATACTTAATTGTGTGATTTTTATAGCACAGTTATATAAAGTACTGTTGAACAGAGGTAGCAGAATTACAAGTCATCTCAGACAAAGAATACTAACATAAAATAGAAATAAATGAACACAATAAAAAACAAGAAGATAAACTGAGATACTGTATTTGATGGAAATGTTCAGAAATAAAATGGTTAATAGATGTCTTTTTGTAATGAGAATGATCTAAATTTTTAGAGTTTAGACTGCAGAAGGCCATTGCCATGGGGCTATTTCTATTTTATTAATGTTATGTTTTTCCTTTTATATGCTAGGATTTTCAGAGAAGGGAAAATAGACCATACAGGGCATTGCACTAAAATCCTATTCATTTGATTCACTTCCTACTTTCATTTTACTGAATAGTGGAGGACTAATTGAAGGAGAATGACAATTTCCTTTAAGCTGGGAAGTAACTTACATTTACAAAATGTACACCTTTGTCGGCTGATAAAGAAATGTCTTATACCACATAATATAAGAAAAAAAATCCTTTTGAGACATGTTTTCTGGTGATAGGATTGCCTCTGCTAGCATATTTTTGGTTTTATCTGTAAATCCCATAAATGCACGTGATAATTCAGTAATAAGAATTAAAATTAAAAAAATTTAAATATTCTATATGAGGTTATAGTCATTTTACAACCCAAATACCATAATTGAGGGTTAGACCTGAATAGGTAAGCACCGAGTAATCATAGCTCATAACTCTGCAGTAGAAACAAAGACTTAAGACCTTAGGAGAACAACAAATTAAAATATCAACTGAGTCTTGGCATAGATCATGCATAGTCATGTTTTACTTTTGTTTAAATGTAATCAGAAGGGGTGAGGTAAAGGCTTATCTGAGAGTAATTACATTTTTGTAACATATACATGATAATTTCCTTAGGATATGCTGTGAACTGAATGGAAAAAGAAATGTATTTGATGACCAGCACTTGTGAATGCCAAATGTCAGCTTTTATTAGAGATGAAATGCAGGAAAAGTGGGTGTGCATGCAAAAGGTGTGCAGTGCTTTGAACATGTTTATATGTATCAGCTGATATGTAATACAGCACTGTATTTTAAAAGCTGCCTATACCCATAAGGTATCGAGCCTGGTCCTGGTGCCCCATGTGAAAATGTAAGATGAAGCTGTTAACTCTCATGCTGCTATACTACTGCTCTGTAAATTGTTGAAGGTGCATTTTACCTTCAAATGCTGGTATTTTGTGCCACTATTAGCAACACCGAAATATATTACTGTTTAACCTTGAGTTTGCATCATGACAGTAGGTGAAGGTGTGTGGTCAATACAATGAGAAAGCGAGAGACAAGAAATAAGAAGACACTAAGACAGTATTTCTTTTCTGCATTCTGTATCTTATACTGTGTAACATCAGTAGATGGTACGTCTTATATTTTATTTTCTCTTGATCTTATTTTTCACATTCCTACATATGTTTGATGTAAATCAGGCTAGTTTATAAACCTTAGTACTGAACAAATGCATCATGTTCTGTGATGCTCCTAGCAAATAACCAGAAGGTTAGCATCAAAACTTGTACCTTGTATCTGTGAGATAAACACCTTAACCATTATGCCAACCCTCCATTAATGCAAGTACCTGTAGTGGAAATAGAGCACACCAACGTCTGATCTTCCAGCACTAAAAGTTTGCTACTTGCTATCTGTTAATGTAATGAAATGGTATTACTAAAAAAAAATATTCCGAAATGGGTGAAAATTTTTGTTAACATTTCTATGTGTGTTTTGTTAACATTTCTATGTGTGTTGTGATTAAAGTATACTCCCTTTACAGTTTATTTTCACAAGGAATTATTGCTCTGTTGGTTTTCTTTCAAACATTTTATGGGCTGGTCTAACTTCTATGAAAGATAGCCATATTGATTATATAATAGTAGACTACCATTGTAAAAATGCATTATTTTACATGAAAAAAAAATGTTAAATTTAACATATACAACACAATCCAAAAGCACTTTAACCATTTAGAAAATCATATAAATATATCATATAAAGGAGCAAATCTCTGAGCACAAATTTTCTTTAAATGCTTAGATCAGAGTACATCACAAACTCATAGAGAGAGAGCAAGAGTGAGTGAGAGAAATAGAGAGGGAATTATGAATAAATGCTCACAATTAAAGTAGGGACTAACATACTATATAATGACAGTCAATGCAAAAATGAGTTATACAAAAACAAGGGAACTCATTCTAAGAGTATGACTTTGACAATTCAGATGAGATAGGAAGACAACAAAAGAAACATCCTACTCAAGAAGATTTTTTAGGAGCCAGGTTGTACTGGCTCATGAAGCTTTAAATACATCAATTGTTTATAATCTATATTAGAGTCTATCTAGTAAGCAAAGAACTATATTTCCTTTTTATTTTTTATTGCAGAAAATTATTCCATGGAGTACTCAACAGATGCAGGCTACTACTGCAAACTGTTTTACCCCTGAATATTCTGGTAACTTTGTAGTGTTGCCCACAATGTGAAAATTCACAAATTGATGATGATGATGATGATGATGATGATGATGATGATGATGATGATAATAATAATAATAATCATAATCATAGAGTCATACATAGAGTCATAGATTGTTACTAGGCTAACAACCCAGGGCCTTTCTAAGCCTAGCCAAGTTTTCCTAAAAGAATAATGAGGTCCTGTATCTGAACAGGACATTGAGAGCCAAGCATTTATAAGTTACTGCATGGGTACCAGACCCAGTGTAAATTTCCTATGCCCCATCCACTGGTCTAGGCTGCTTTTAAATTGGGTAATAGATGTACTCAGCTTCACATCAATGAGAAGCCTGTTTCATAGGAGAGGCAGTCTCTGGGACACATAGCTGTCTCTCCAAAATGTTCTGTTTAAGTCACAGAAAAAATTCAGGCCCCTAGACCTTGCATTTCTGGTACTCTTTGACTATTAAATATGTAAGAGATTCATAAGTGTGGGGCCTATGCATGCCTTGTAAGCCAGGCATAGATCACCCCTTAACAATCTATAGGAGACTGAGTAGAGGGAAAGGGCGTTAAGGTGCTCTGCATAAGGCAGGTTTGTTAAGCCTTGTTTTCTTTTTATAAGGAACCTCAGAGGTCACTCTAGTTGCTGCATATGCTATGTCAGGTACATACCAAAGGGAAGACTGTATTCTATGACTGGTCTGATAAGTGAGGAGTACAATGGGATAATGACCTCTTTAGATATAGATGCGATGCCCTTACTTATAAGTTACACAACATAAAAGGATTTCCTCACCACTGTAGCCACATGCTGGTTAAAGTAAGGATACTGTCTATGTGCATATCCGGATACTTGACCACTAGGTCGACCCTTAAGGGTGTATTATTAACATGGTAATTAGCCTGGGTGGTTGACTTCCCAAAGGTTACAATTATGCATTTCTTAGCATAATTATAACAATAATAATAATAATAATAATAATAATAATAATAATAATAATACGTGTGGCATATCTAGCAATCAGCATTTGGCATGTTGGGATTGGCAACTGATCTTGCATAAAATTGTGAAATGCAGATGTGCTTTTCCAGAAGTGCTAAGCCAGTAAAACCCTTTTAGTAACAATGAAAACCATCATATTTATTTAGGTACATATGAATGGATAGATAGATTTGTGCATGCATTTATTACTTTGATTTGATTTATTTTTCTTTGATGACTGTGACAGAAGAAACAATATGGTAGAACCCTTTCTGGCTCACACTGGAGTTATGACAGATTAAGCAAACATAAGTACTTTTCTTACAGCTGTAGTGCAGATGCATCATAAAATGTTATAAATGTAGAAAATGCAGATAAACATTCCCACTATGGAAAATACAATAACTGTTATTATGCACAAATTTGTAGCAGTTACAGGCAGGAGAGCAATGGCATGGCGTTGAGAATAGTAAAGAAAGAAGGAGCAGCATGGAGATGATGAGCCAAAATGGGAGCTGGACAGAAAGGCTGGAAGTGAAATATACTTAATTTAATTAACATAAGAAAGGAAGAGCTGTAGTTAAGGAAGGTGTGTGTTGTTTAGCTGAATAAGATAATAACAGTGGGATTATCAACAATTTAACCTTGATAGGGACTGGAAAAGATTTAATGTTTTCAGGTAACTTCTTTTTGCAGTACAACCTAAAATATTTTCTGAGAACTTGTTTAAATGAAATTTAAAAGTCACTGTTTCATTCTTTTTCTTTTAATTTTCTGGCTGTTTCACACCCACATCAAAACTCCTGATCTTACACCTTTTAGAGTTTGATTTAAATTACCATGCATGTTTTAATTAAAGTTGAGGTATGCCAACTTCATTAATTAGGATATAAAATTATAAACTTCAAAAGGCAAGGATACCTGATGGTCAATGAAAGTCGGAGAAACAATATTTTACTGTACAAAATCTTTTATTCACGCTTTCGTCAGTAAGACTTCATCAGAAAAAGTTCATACAACCAAGCAACCCCATTGTATACTCAGCAATTAATTAATTACCAATTATTCAATTAAGTAAAATTCCCCAATACATTAACCCATCAAATACTGGCAAAAATATAAATATATGAACCTAAACAATCATAAATCGAAGCCTTTAATGAATAAAACCGCTAAAAACAATCCAGTCACTGTGATATGTTTAAAACAATCTCATATCATTTAATGACCCTCAATTTCCTATTTTTAAGAAAACATTTTATATTAATGCTATCGTTGAGCCCAGGCATTTTGCCTTCCTCCAGTCTCACCTGCCAAACTGTCTCCCTTTGTTCTAATACATTTTTATAACCACCTCCCCTCAGGTCACCATGCACTATTTCTAATATAGAAAGACAAATTTCTTAAAATTGACACATTCAACAAAATGTTTATATAAGGCACTCCTTTCATTTTTAGTTCTAATATAACAAATGTGTTCTCTCATACATTTGAGAAGTGTTCTGGAGGTCATTCCCACATAATAAGCATTACACCCACTACACATGCCAATGTAGGCTATACCCCTAGATTTACAAGTACAATACCCTGGAACTTCAAAAGTTCGTTCCAAATGAGGGATCATGATATATGGTCCTTCAAGAATAAATCTACACATATTGCAGTTTCCACACTTAAACATGCCTTTCTTATGAACATTCTGTAACAAACTAACATTTCTTTTGGTGTCATCTCTTTCCAACAACCTTTTAATGTGTTAGTGTTATGGTAAACAAAACCTGGATAAGTCCCTATAACTTCCATGATGTCTTTATTCCCTTCCAAAATTCTCTAGTTTTTATGAATTATATCCCTAATGAATGGACAATCTGTAGTCATGTCCATACTGAACATGGCCAAAAGTATGACTTGTGAATCCCTCAATAAAGATTTACTATTTACTAAAGATTTTTTAAGAATGGGTGGGTAAACCTCATTTCTTTTTGTCAAGACCCCTTCCTTTGCTGATATTAAATAACCCATATCATACCTTCTAGCTAAGAATAAGTCAGTGATGAATTGAAATTCAAAAATAACATCATAGTCTTGGGTAGTCATATGGCTGACCTGAATGTATTGACCTTTGGGAATATTCTTCTTTATAAAAACGGGATGATTACTTTGGTAATGTAGATATCCATTCGTAAACATATCCTTTCTGAACATTTTACTATTGAAAGCTTTCTCTCTTTGATTCCATGTCAAATTGACATCTAAGAAGTTTATATTTAAACCACATTCTCCTTTTATAACCTTCAAATATTCAGAAGCATTATTAATGTCTACTAAAAAATGATCCACCTCTCTATGAGTGGCTTCTAAAATAAAAAAAAAAAAAAACAGATCATCCACAAACCTAGAGTATTACAAAATGTTGTATTTATCACATAAATACACCAATCTGATAGTTTCCCAAAAGGCCATTACAATGTTGGCATACGCTGGGGCAGCCAGAGACCCCATAGCTACTCCCTTCAATTGTTTATAATAACATCTTTTAAATAGAAAAAAAGTTGTTGTCCAGTATCAGCTCAATCAAGTCACATAATAAATTTATCTTAGTCTGATCTAGATCTATGTTTTTGCATAAGAACATTCTTACAGCTTCCACCCCTTCTGAATGGGGAATACTCCATAAATAAGGAAACTACATCTATTGTCACCATTAAATGTTTGTCAGTGTGAAGTTCAAAAACTTGAGTAAAGCTCCCTATTTTTTCCAAGAAGTCCCAGGAATCATTCAAGTAGGACTTCAACTTTCCTACTACTGGCTTCAAAACTGCATCAATAACCAGGGAAATGCCCTCAGTAATAGCTTGTGGGGAAGACACCATTGGTCTAAAAGGGGGGGGGGGTCAGTAACACTGTTATGTGTTTTAGGGATGCTGAATAGCACTAATACTCTTGGTCTTTCAATAACACAAAAATTATACAAGTCTAAATCTATTTGCTGGTCCAGAAGAAGGTCATAAAGGAAAGAATGAATGTGCTTATAAATAAGCTCTACCATTTGTATGTTAACTTATACATAATCTTCTTCATTAGATAACAATTTAAACATACCCTTGTTATATTGTTCAAAATTCATGATGACCATATTACCCCCCTTGTCACTCTTCATATATCTCAGATGGTTGTAACTTTTTAATTCGTTCAATGCCTTTTGTTCATCCACCAAACAAATTATCATACCATTTCTTATGTCTATTACTCAAACATTTCTGAAAATCATATAAGCACATTTCTTCGAACATGCTTAACATATGACACAGGTTAGGAGTAAAACATGATGGCTTCTTAAAATCTACAGACACTTCACAAACATTTTTAAACAAATACTGTAAATTTAGCTTTCTAGTATACTGTTTAAAGTCAATTGCAACTTTTTCATGTTTTGCCCTTCTAGTGGGCACAAAACCAAAGCCATACCTCATTACTTGCTCTTGCACCTCTGTAAACACAGTACCGGACAAATTGATTAAGTCAAAATTACCAATTCTGTTGTCTATTGATCATTCATGGATGACTCGGAAGTCAATTGTTCTCTTGTTCTGACTGCTCTCCCCCATGTCATCCTGGTCTCCCTCCTCAGTAAAGAAACTTTTTGTCTGGCACCATTCGACCCCGCTTTACATGTTTTCACTGAAATGTCATTGTGACTGCTGGTTTGCTGTTTGTCTGCCATGACATTCTCCTCATTGGCAAGACTGGACTCCACCCTCCCACTGTTAAAAAACCTCGTGACCAACGCCAAGGCTTTTGATTGGTAGTTGTTCCTTTGGCGGTTTCCAGGTAATTTCGACTTGGTAGTTTTGTTTAAAGTTAGAGTATTTTTGTTGTTAAATTTTGTTGGACCCCAAGAGGAATTAAAATTCCTATTCTTATTGTTTTTTTAATACCAGGGGTCAAATGTTTCGTAAGCTGTGTTGTTGTCATATGCTGCAACATCCCTCAGCAACTTATGGTGCTTACGAACAACAATATCATTTTCATGTTGCTCTACTTCTTCTAATAGAAGTTCATATGTCCCATCATTGAAATCTTTAGTCAACATATTCACCTCCTCATTTATTCTTAGAATTTCTACTTTCAAGACTTCCATCTTTTTAACGTATGAGAGAACACATTTATTATATTAGAACTAAAAATGAAAGGAGTGTGTTATATAAACATTCTGTTGAATGTGTGAATTTTAAGAAATTTTTGTTTTCTGTATTAGAAGTAGTGCATGGTGACCTGAGGGGAGGTGATTATAAAAACTTATTAGAACAAAGGGAGACAGTTTGGTAGGTGAGATTGGAGGCAGACAACAAACTTGGGCTCAACGATAGCATTAATATAAAATGTTTTCTTAAAAATAGGAAATTGAGAGTCATTAAATGATATGAGATTGTTTTAAACATATCACAGTGACTGGATTGTTTTTAGTGGTTTTATTCATTAAAGGCTTCAATTTATGATTGTTTAGGTTCGTATATTTATATTTTTTGCCAGTATTTGATGGGTTAATGTATTGGTGAATTTTATTTAATTGAATAATTGTTAATTAATCAATTGAGTATATAATGGGGTTGCTTGGTTGTATGAACTTTTTCTGATAAAGTCTTACTGATGAAAGCGTGAATAAAAGGCTTTGTACACTAAAATATTGTTTTTCCGACTTTCATTGACCATCATGTATCCTTGCCTTTTGAAGTTTGTGGTTGTTTTTGGCTGGACACGCTCTTTTTTCAGGATATAAAATTATATGTTGATTTATTTCTATGGAATTTGTCTATTTGAAAGTACACAGGGGGGAAGAGTGCATCCATACCTCTCAACTCTCCAGATTTTTGCAGGATGTCCAGATTTTTACTCATATTTTTGGTGTGTTCCTCATAAAATTTGCAATTTTTTCTGGGAAATCTCTGGGATGATCTGAAGACTGAAAAAATAGATTTGAATTTCAGACTTCAAATTATTTAGAAAATGTATGTAAACACAAACCCTGTTACTCTAGTCACTTTCTAAGTTTATAAGAACAATATTTAAAATCTGTGTGTATTTTTGGGCCTCTGTCCCCCCATTTTGTTAAGTTTTGTTCAGATTTCTTGCACTAAGAGGTTGAGAGGTATGATCCATTTGTTTTACCCCATTCAGAAAAGTTATTTTACATTTTTCATATATGTATACATAACTTTAGCAGTGCAAAGTAAACTTAGACTATTCTCAAAGCTTTCTTTCTCCCCTTAATTTGGCTTTCTGGTATCACAGAAAACTCTGTCTGTTATCCCAGAAGAAGCAACAATCCTGAAGAGGCTGGTTGGTATTACAGAAAACATATACCATATGATATATGGAGGACCACTCCCCTAGTGAAATGTTTCTTGTTCCATTCCTTAGTATTGTCCACCATTTTAACTATAACTGCCCTTAGAAAACAGAAAAGGCCACTACCAGAAATGATCCATGCAACAAAACTATTACTGAAGAACCCTAATAGATGAGATGGGATGGGAAAAGTTGCGAAGAGAATGACAGAGGACTGGAGGACATGAGCAGAAGTTGCCAGAGGAGTAAGGGAAGTGGATTGGAATGGAGTAATGTTAAAGGAAAATTGGGAGATGCAGTCACTAAGTGAATGATGAGCAGAATTAAACCTAGGTAGAAGGAGTAGCACAGGCACAATAGATGACATGCACACTGAGTGCGACTCAGCCATGCAAAAGTAAAGAATACAATAAGGAGAGCTGGAAAAAAGTTGGCAGGGTGGGGCACTTAGCTGGATAGGAGGAGCAGAGGGCAGAAGAGATGGAACAGTGCACAATTATTGTTGGATGTACTTCTCAGCAAGCACTAGTGTAAATCTTCTTACTAGGCTACACACATAAGCCATTGCTTTGCCATTCTCTCAAGCACTTCCTTTACATATTAACTTGCATTCGTCAGTCGTGATTGCTTTATCATATTTCTACTTATTGTATATTTATGTTGTATATTGTACACCTGGGCTGAGCTTGAAATATGTCCCGATGGATCAGTGACTTAACCTATTTAAGAAATCTAAATGAATAAGCTAAGTGAATAAAATAAAGTTGGGAGGCATTAGATGCAGCACAGAGAGGAAGTGCACACATAGAAGTAATGGCTGATGGTGATGATTGTCAGGGGAGAAGAGATAGTTTCATGTGGTAGCAAATGAAAAAGGTGAGAGCAAGTTTAGGAACAGAGCAGATGATTTGATGACAGGAAACTCAGTTGCAAAAGGGGGTTAAGGCTCTTGTTAATGGAGAGATGGGAAAGCTCAGATATCAATAACACTGGCCTTGGAGCTTGGACTCAGTAAGATGTAGGAGGAACTGACCAATGTGATATACAAGGGAGAGGGGAAGGGAGGGGAATATGCATGTCGTGGTATGTGAGGACACTGATGGTCTGTCAGAGGATACAGCTGAAGTGATATCAAGTAGCCAAGAAAGTAGCAGATAGATGTCATTAAAAAGATTTGAGGTAACCTTCTCAGACCCAAAGACTCCATCTAGGCTTAGTAGGGACAGCAGTACTTAGTGCTGAGTTGAAAAAGTACATGTCAACTATTGTACCTTTGAACTAAGTTGGAAGTGGAGAAAGAGTATCACAGAAGTAGAACAAGGAGTCCCTCAGGAGGCATGAAATCAAAACAGATGTAGAACATAGCAGAAGAACATAAACAGTGACTTGGAACATGGCTGGGAAGTTTTAATTAATAATGCAAATAATCTGATTAGGAACATGGAGACTTTGACAAGACTGGTGGTGTATAGTGGTGCCATGGTATACGTTCTCAAAAATAATAGTGAAGGGAAAGAATGTCCTAGAGTAGCAATATACGTAAAAGGAGGTATCCAATGTGAAATCAGAGAAAAGGAAGGGCAGCAAGCCGGGAAAGGGGCTAGGAAGCTGTTAAAATGGATGAATGGGGACGTGGTTGATCTGTATAAACCATCCCTCCAGCCACATTAGGAAGGAAGATAAGAGACTGGCAGAAAAAGTAATGTAGGAGGAAAGACTGGGTGATATGCATGGGGACTCTTAACCTGCCTGGAGCAGACTGGTAGACTCCAACTGCCAGAGTAGAAACAGAGAGCAGAAATTAACTGAGGTGTGAGACCATGCACGGCTTATCTAATTAATGCAGAACTTTAGCAGGTACCAGGTAGGAAAGAAATCAGCATGTGGTCTTAATCAGAAATAAAGGGGGTAACGGATATTTCCATTAGCCAACCATTAAAGAAAATACCATTTTTTGATTTAGACTGGGGAGCAGGGTACAACAATAAAGCCAAAGATTATGATATGCGACTTTTAAGGGAGTAGATAATGAGCAGCGATGTGTTCAGACAAAGTGAACAAACTGAAGGTATAGATAAAGTCTGGGATGGAGAACTCAATTATATGCACAAGAATGTGAGGAGAAAAAAGGAAAAAGTGCAAAGGAACACTGTGGCTACAAGGAAATGAAAGCTAGAAATCAGGGCAAAAGGTCAGGCCTATAAAAGATGGAAAGAAATGGTGCTAGAGAAGACACAGTACAAGACGTTGATGTGTGTGTGTGTGTGTGTGTGTGTGTGTGTGTGTGTGTGTGTGTGTGTGTGTGTGTGTGTGTGTGTGTGTGTGTGTGTATGTGTGTGTGGGGGGGTAACATCAGCAAAATTGGAAGCTGGAAGGAAGAATTCTGCTTCTGTCAAGACATATCTGATGAAACAGAGAACAAGATCAACCTTTTCCCTGATACCAGAAATACACATGAAGAAGTAAAAGATTGAGTAGGAGTGTAAGGAATCATCTGGAAAGCCTGACAAACTGATAAGAAAGGCAGTTGTTGTTCAGTGCAGACAAGCTGAGACTATTACACTTAGTTCATTTAAACCCAGCGTGACATGTCAGCTTGGGCTGTGGGGAAGATAGCAACAGAGCAGGAAAAATGGTATTGTTGACTACGCCTGGAATGGATTACCCAGAATTCTAGGCTGCACATTCTGGAGACGGAATCCTGGATCATAGATAAAGTTTGTACTGTAGAGGGCCATAGTCAGACCACCTCTTAAATATGTATGGAGCTCTGCAGGTCGCATGAGGAACAGGACCTTAGAGTGCTGGAAAGATTCAAGAGAAAAATTACTAGAAAGATGCATAGCAAGCAGGGAATGCTTAAAGATATGATCAGAGAATACTGAAACAGAGATTTTCTAATTTGAGACCAGAAGAGATGTGGAACATGACACTGGTATACAGGATAATGTCTTGAAGATGAGAAGGGGTCATCCTGAACAGGAATAATATGTGGTATACAGGCATCAGATTGTATGGACTAACAACTCCTTGGATCCTTAAAAGAATTTCTTCACAGAGAGGATTGTAGACTCATAGAATGGACTGGTGGAATGTGTGGTAGGGAATGAATTTACAGAGTAATTCAAGAGAGCATGTGACAGATGAAAAATGGCATATGGGAGTTAGAAGTTAGGAGAGTATAATGTCAAATGCACTTAAATGCTTGACTAAATTATTATACTGACATTCTACCATCCAGCTAATGTAATGTAATATAATGTAATGAACACTAAATGCACTGCTGATAGCTGCTTAAAGGGTAGAATTAATACTAACTATATTATGTAACTAGTAAGAATTCTTAGCAGTTAAGTAAGATTTTGCTAAACAATCCACTTGATGTTTGTGACACTGTAGGTTCATTGGTTCATAGGTCAATACTAGTCTGTTGATTTAGAAAACTTTGATAGCCCAGCCACAATACCCCAAATTGTGGTTGGAGAAGATGCCAGAAATAAAGAGTAATTTATACCTATTTTTTCTCCTTCCCATAAGGGCTTACAGGGACCAGACCAGGGTGCATTGATGGTTGCCAATGCATCCATACTGGTTTTGCTTAAAGAGGGTCAGTGAGCTACTTTCTATTACACCCAAAGGAAGTCTGTTACAGAAATGAAGGATTCTCTGGGATATGTCTAAATTGCCAACAAGAAATATTTATGTTTTGGTGGAAGTTAATATCTCTTGAACAGATGTTGAGTGTGTTATTAGTTTTGTGGGCATACAGGAGGTCGCAGAGAACTGGATCTTTTGAGGCTTTGTAGGTTAGACAAAGGTCACCTCTCAAGAGTCTGTACGAAACAGAAAAAAACAGAAAACACTTCAAGGTGGTCCAGTAACTCACGAAAATCATACACTGGATTATCTCAGTGAGTCTCTCAAACTGAATCATATGATTAGAAAGGTATGTACCAAAGGGGCCATTGCACTCTATCATGGGACTGATGAAGGAGGAGTAGAGAGGACGATAACTTCATAGGTCTGGAAGAAATGCCCTGGTAATTAGCCTGGCAAGATAAAAGGATTTTGCGACAACAGTGGGTACATAATAACAAAAGGATAGTTCTTTGTCAATGAAAGTACCCAAGTACCTAATAGTTCTGTCAACTTTTCAAAGGTGTGTCACCTGTGTGGTTAGGACATGGGTACTAAGATTTGCCTAATGACACAATGCTGATAAGGCAGGTAAGTTGAAGCTGAATTTGTCCAATAATATGTTGGCCATGTCCTTATGGGATGAATTGGTGTTGTTATTATTCATTATCTCTGAGCTTTGCTGGGCCTAACCTCTAAGATTCTGACAAAGCTGAAGAAGGCTTTGTGTTTGTCCTTAGCAGAGGTTGCAATTCTCAATTTAAACTTACTTTTGGAGGATTTGATTTTGTTTCTCCATTCTTTGTTGATGTTTTTGAGTTCATAACTAGATTATGGGATATTCATTTTGTTTTTACAGACTATGAGTTTCTTCTGCTTTTTGTATAGTTTGTTTGTGTTAGTATTCCACTAGTACTAGTATTAGTCATGGCCTCAAACTGAATGCAGAGAAATGCATCCTCATTCCCTTCAGCACAGAGAATGTCCCCTCACACTATCAAAGCAACAACAATATGCTAAGTACCCATGAAGTGGTAAGGGACCTGGGATCACAAGTTGACTATGATTTTAACTTTGACCACCATTTGTCTACTATAGTAAGGAAAGCTCTCTACATAGCACACTTGATTAGTAAAGGCATCACCTGAAGAGCAAAAGAAGTTATAACCTCCCCCCATACTCGGCACATATTCAGCAAATAATTGAATATAATGCCCTGTTTGGCATGAACTGTACTAAGCACCTGCAGCAATTAGAGAGACCTCAGAGTTTTCTAACAGAGAAGATCAAGGGGCTCCAGCATGTGCCTTACACAGACCTACGAAAGTCCCTGTCACAGTACTCCATATCTTATAGGCTTCTTAAGGTAGAATTATGCCTGGCCTACAGATCAAGCCAAGACCCAAACCTAATGAACCTGCTGCATATCCATAAATCAAACAGGACTAGGCCTACCCATTCCAAGGACCTAAATATGGCCTGTGACTTAAATAGGACATGCTTCAGGGACAGATTTATCTCCCAGTAACTGCCACATATTTGGAACCAATTCATGTGAAACAGAGCACCTCTATGACACTGCTCAAGAGGAACCTGGATGAGTGGATGGGGCACCATAAATTCTTACCAGGGGTTGAACCCAAAACCATCCTAGACATGGGCAGCCATCACTAAATGCAATCTATGGTATTAACTAACATTTCTATGGTATTACATTGGGATGAAATGGCCAGGCTTAACATGACCTCTGGATTGATAGTCAGGTAGTCACCTATGATCATATGATCCTACAGGGGTTTACTTTAGATTTTGGCATTGTATTTATGTCTAATGCAGACAGCTTGATGCATTCTTTGAAGTCAGTAAGGAGATTATCCACAAATATAGCAGCATGAGAGATGGGACCATCAAGGTGTGGAGGGTGCTTAAATTCCTTCAGTTCATCTATTAGCTGGATTAGTTTAACTTTAGACTAGTTTCAAGAAAAATGGTTTTGTGATGCATCAGGCATTACTCTTTTTGTTAATATTACAGAATGATGTTCAGATTTGTTCAGTGACATGGTAACTATATAGCATACAGTAGCTATATTGGTAACAACCATATCCAATATTTTTGAACCCCTATTTGAGAATAAGGCTATTTGGTCAAGGGATTAAAGAAGCCCAGGAATCTTTGTATTTATTTGAGGTGGTGCAGATTTCCCAGTTAGTGAAGGAATAGTTGAAGTCTCCCAAGAGAATAGTGTTAGACTCAATATGGATAGATGTCATTTAGTCTAGATATGCATTATGGGACCTAGGTAATGTGGAGGGGATGCCGTAGTCGGCTATTATATGGTTCAGAGTTCTATTTACCATGAAAAAGACATCTTGTTGAAGGTCATTGTTCTGACTCAAGAGTCTGGAAGTGAGGTGGCTTCTTACAAATACAAACACAGCCCCTCCAATAGCACTTCATTTCCTGTGTTAGGTCTGAAAAAAGTGGTAGGCATTGAAACCCAGCTCTGTGAGAGTAGAATTATTGTTCTGAATCCACGTTTCAGTAAATAAACAGATATCTATGTTTCCAAGGGTTAAAAATGTTTGGAAGAAATGCAAGTTTTTGTTTATGTTTCTAATACTGAGAAGAGCTACCTTTATATAGTTTTGATTTTGATTAGCTATGAAGGAATTTGGGGGGGCTGAGTTTTCCTAAAAATGCACAACTGGGGAAAAAAAGTCCTGGTCAATCTATAGAAGACATGGGGGGAAAGGTTCAGGCTATCTCTAGCAAAGCAGCCAGGTTTGCCGATCATCTTCTCCAATGCTGATACATATCAGATCCCCTTAGAATAATACCAATATCAAAGCCATTAACTGAAATTGGTTCTCTTTTGTTTGTGTTATGACATCATTCTTGGTGATGACAGCATACTGTTTAATATCATGTCCCTCTTCCTATGATCCAAGGACATATGTCTCAACTCATCCGCTCCCTCATGCACAATGACCATGACATATGCATAGTCCGGGTGAAGGGACTTGAGGGTCCGACTGAAATTACAGGTACAGGCACCTGAGAGACATCTAACTGTCATTCTGTCTTTGCTCACCCTGGTGAGTGGTGTATCTGTGTGTCCGATTATGGAGTCACCTATGAGTAATACATTACCAAATGTATTTCCTCAGGCTTTCTGCCGTAAGGGCTTCAACCTGCCATCTGAGTGACTCCTTTTAGTAGCTGTATTTTCAGCAGTGTCTGGGTATGTTTTCTGTATGTTATTATGATGATGAGTGTCTTGTCTGTCAAACCTTCACCTAGGATGCTTTTGTGGTTTAAACAGGGAATGATTAAATACTTCAATGTAAGAAGGCTTATTTTTTGTGTAAGACATGATGGGCGTGGTTGTGTGAGGTGGGTGTTAGAACAGGCAACATGCTAGTTGTAGTCTACCACCTTTAGAGACGTTGGCCTCCAAGGATAGTAGACACTTGCATCTCTCACATATGGAATAATTTATACATGAATTAAACAGTCATGAACAGTTAATATTAGAATATCTTATCAGGTGGCTGAGTTGGGGGAAGACACAGTTTGTGTGAAAAATTACCACTTGAGATTCTTTGCTGCATCTTTTACACATATTTTTTCAGCATTAGTGTGCTTACAGAAACCACATTTTTTTTCATTACAACTTAGATATCACTTTGTCCTCACTATATTTGATTTGTTTGGCAATACTTATTTATATCTGTAATAAACTGTGAATGCAAGTTATAGATCAGATGCAGAGTATGCAAGCATACAAAATACTGTTCACTTTTGCTGCCTTAACATAGTTCTACTATCCTGGTGTAAGCAAAATTCCAAAGGTTTGCTCTACATTTTGAGTCTGTATTATAATCAACATGAACATGATGGAAGACGAGAGTAATACAGGTGGTTGATTTTTCATATGTTCACTAAGAATTATAGGTTCATAGGTTCATAGGTTCATACTAGGCTATCTGCCCTAGGGCATTTATAAGCCTAGCCAGAGTGTGTTTGGCTTTCGCCACCCATTTTAAATGAATTTTGCTATGCCCTTTTTCGAGGTTAGTATACTGTGCCTCTGTCTAACAGTGACACAGAAGTGATACCCAGGGTAAACCTATGATCTCCTATCCACTCATCAAGATTCCTCTTGAAGAGAGTCAATGAGGGACTCTGCCTAACCTGGACTGGGATTTTATTCCAGAGTGAAGGGAGCCTCTGGGTTATGAATCTGTCCCTCCAGCATGTCCTATTTATTTCAGTGCTGAGGTTCAAGTCTCTCGAGCGCGTAGCTCGATGGGATTTGGATTTTCTGTAGTGCAGCATGTCCATTAATTCCGGGTTGGACATGGCTTTATACGTCAGGCACAGATCGCCTCTGAGCAGGTGGTATGCCACTGAGTAGAGCTGGAGTTTCTTTAACCGGGCAGCATATGGCATCTGTTTGAGCCCTTTGATCCTCTTGGTGAGGTACTTTTGGGGTCTTTCCAGTTGCTGCAGGTGTCTGGTTAGGTACATCCCAAAAGGGGCATTGTACTCAATTATGGGCCTGATGAGGGATGAGTAAAGAGGCACGATGACCTCCCTGCTCTAGGTGTGAATCCCTTCATGAGTAGGTGGGCTATATAAAATATTTTTCTAACCACTTTGGCCACGTGGTTTTCAAATGAGAGATTGCTATCAACTTGGGTCCCCAGGTCCCTAATTACTTCTTCCATACTTAATGGATTACCACCTATGTGGTAATTTGTGGGCACTTTGTTTTTGCCAAAGGGGATGACTATACACTTTTTGGTGTTTAGCTTGAGACCATGGCTCTGGCACCAGTTGTCTGTTTCTATGAGGCCCTTTTGTAGGATGCTTGTGTCAGCTGGAGAGTCAATTATGGCACCCAGTTTGCAGTCAAAGCTGAACTGGGTAGGATCCAGTGTCTGTAGGTCCCCAATATCTTTATTTATGAGGTCCATGATGATCCTTTCCATAGCTTTGCAGACCAAGCTAGTCAGGCTTATGCGGCGATAGTTTCCAGGATCCATTGAGGCACCACCTTTGTGGAGAGGGACCACTGTTGCTGTACGCCACTCTTTGGGTATATATCCTGTAGTAAGGCTGATTGAACAGTAGTTTTATGTTTGGGTTTAGCTCTTCTTGGAGTTCATGTAGGACGCAGCCTGGGACACCATCTGGTCCCATTGATGCTGTGTTTTTTGATTTGGAGAGGGCGGCTCTTACCTGAGCATCTGAGATGTCAGGGGGGCAGCACTCTGCTGGGATAGATATTTGCCCTTTTAGTGGGGAGGAGGGGGAGAAGTTTGCGCTGAACCTGTCAGCTAGGATGTTGGCAATGTCTGTGGGTTCAGTGTATTTTTTGTCACTTTGGACTAATTCTGAGCATATCTGGGAATTCCCACCCAGGTTCCTAACATAACTAAAGAAAGCCTTGTGATTACCCTTAGTGTCCTGTGCAATTTTTCTCTCGAAGCTGGCCTTAGGCAATTTTATGAGTGCCCGTAGTTTTTTGCTTATACTGATCAGAGATGCCTTCCCTTTTTGGGATTTTGCTCTATCATGTAGTAGCTTCTTCCTTCTGTTGTATAGTTTGTTTATGGCTGGGGTCCACCAGACAGGACGCCTGCCTTTGGAGGATTGGGTCTTGGTTTTATTTGGGATTGCATGATCCATGCATTCCTGAAGGTGTTCATATAATGCGTTTATAAAGGATTCTGTGGTCTGGGCCGTATTTTCCACAGGTCTGGGGGCTTTGAAGGATTCCACCTCGGTTTTGAGGAGTGTGAAATTTGCTTTAGAGAAGTTTTTCACTGTGGTTTTCTGGGCAGGGGGTGGGGTCGGGATGTGAATATCCAGAGAGATTAGTTTATGGTCTGATCTTACCAGTGAGGGATACACTTCTGGTCTGGAGCATAGAGCCCCCATGTTGGTGATGATCAGGTCTGGTATGTTTTCCCCTCTTGTGGGAGTGGTAACAAGTTGTTCCATAGCATTTGAGTTTATAAATTCTAGGAACCTTTGGGCTAGGGTGTTGGAGCTAGAGTAATGCTCCCAGTCTATGTTTGGGTATATATATAATGGTGTTTGGAGAGACCTTCATATTTTCCAGTGTTCTCAGGAAGGCTGAGTGGGGTTCCTGGGTTTTGGAGGGTGGTCTGTAGCAGGCTATAACCTGGAAGGCAGTTTTACCCACTGTTAGTTGCACATGGATAGTCTTGGATGCTTCGTGTTGTGCCACCAACCTGGAGGTGTGGGTATCTTTGCCGAATATTGATACTCCCCCCTCCTTTTGTGGTTCTGTCCAAGTTTTGGGGCCGGAAAGCATGGTATGAGGTATAACCTGGTAGTGCTGGGGTGCTCTCGGGAGCCTTGAACCAGGTTTCTGTTACTGCACAGATATCGATGTTCTCCATGCTAAGGAGAATTTCGAGTGCGTGCATCTTGAGGTTTAGACTTCTGGCATTGAGTATCATTACTCTTAGTTTCTTATCCCTTGTGATACCTATGGAGATGGGTTTGTCTTTTGAGCCTTGCCTAAAAAAGGCACTATGGGGGTGGCAAGAGCCTTTGCCAATATACGAAAGCCCAGGGGTGACAGGTGCAAGCCGTCCCTAGTGAAGCATCGTGGCTTGTCGAGCATGTCATCCCAGGCTGACAGGCATTGATCCCTTGGAATGACACCGCACACCAATGCCAAAGGTCAGGGTCATACCGGCCTGGGTCACATGCTCAGAGAGCTCCTCTATGTCTATTTTCATGTAGTCCAGGGAGGTACATCTCAGGTCATTCACACCAGCATGGACAATGATTGAGTCATATTTGTACTTGCCTTGGAGTGACCTGAGTGCTTGTGTTATGTGGCGGATCCTAGCGCCCGAAAGGCAGCTCACCGTGACCTTCTCCTTGTTCAGTCTGGTGAGCGGGACGTCAGTGTGCCTGACGATAGAGTTACCTATCACAAGTGTATCAGGTGTGTTGTTTAGCCTTAAGGGCTGTGACTATTCGGCACACTGGCTTTGTGAGCTACGTGTTGCACGTGTTTTGTTTTGGGGTAGCGGTTGCTTGGGTATCTGCTTTGGAGGTCTCTGCTGCTTAGGCAGATTTTTATTTAGAGCCTCCGAGTATGTTTTTGTGTGTTTATGTGTTTGGTTTGCTGTCGTGGTAGGTCTATGTGAGACTGGAATTGTAGTGAGTGTGGTTTCCTTCTCCTCCTGACTGGTTATGCCAGTACTGAGTTGAGAGAGCTTAGCCTCCAGTTTGGCTATATGGTTGCATCTCTCACATGTGTTGGAATTTGTTGGGAGGAGGAGAGGGTTGTCTGTGTACATGAGGCAGTTGTAACATTGCCTCAAGATTCCCAGATTCACCAGCTGGACCGGAGAGGAGATTGACAACTGACCATTGGACATGATAGAATTGTGTTGGGAATTTCTTTATAATTGAAAAAAAAGGGCCAATGGGGAACAAGGTACTCAAGGGGAGTTTGTGAGGGTGTAGTGTTTTTCATTTTTTAGTGCTGACTTATACGATTGCTTTAGTGAGCAAGTGCCAGGCTTTAGAGTAGGAATAGGGTGTTTATTATGAGAACTAGATCAGTTCTAAGGGAAAAAGTGAAGAGCAGACTTTGTGGAGCCGAGAATGGTTTAAACCCAATTAAGCGAGTTGCCCGATACTGCGCTATGCACAAAATTGCGCAAAGCCTCGCCAAAGCGGGTTTTATACAGGGGGACTTGAAAGAGCTTGAAATTGGCCCAAAACAGCCAATAGACTACCAGATTCTTGTGCTGGGAACACTCCTCCAGGGATAGATAGGCTGCTCTAAGCTCCCCACTGCCACTGGTGAACAAAGAAGCCTCCCTTTATCCAAGAAAGGAAATGGGCAACACAGGAACTTTCCAAAAGTCCAGAATACAGCAAAGCCTGTATTTGGACTACTCTAGGTCAGGAAAGATGGGAAACAAGGATCATTTTTTTTTTTTTTTTTGCAACAAACAGCAGGAAAATGCAAAAAATATGTGTAACACAGGCTAGCGCACTTGAGCTTGTAGCCTCAACAGGTAAATGCAACAAACAGGACAAACTTTAAAAGTGCAGGTGCAAAAACAACTTTAAACAGTTTAAAACAGTTCAAGAAGCAGAAATACTTGCAGTTTAGCTAGATCGGACAGTTGCCCAGGTAGTAGCAGGAAAAAAAAAACACTTTTATCAGGTTAGCAGTCACTCTTTTAGCCTCTTTGCTGCTAGCACCACTCTGCAGGACCATGAGGAGCTTGGCTGAGTAGTAACAAGCGCAAAAAACGCACCAAAGAGGGTTTTATACAGGGGGACTTGAAAGAGCTAGAAATTGGCCCAAAATGGCCAATAGACTACAAGATTCTTATGCTGGAAACACTCCTCCAGGGATAGATAGGCTGCTCTAAGCTCCCCACTGCCACTGGTGAACAAAGAAGCCCCCTTTATCCAAGAAAGGAAATGGGCAACACAGGAACTTTCCAAAAGTCCAGAATACAGCAAAGCCTGTATTTGGACTACTCTAGGTCAGGAAAGATGGGAACAATGATATATATTTTTTTCTTTTTTGCAACAAACAGCAGGAAAATGCAAAAAATATGCAACACAGGCTAGCGCACTTGAGCTTGTAGCCTCAACAGGTAAATGTAACAAACAGGACAAACTTTAAAAGTGCAGGTGCACAAACAACTTTAAACAGTTTAAAACAGTTCAAGAAGCAGAAATACTTGCAGTTTAGCTAGATCGGACAGTTGCCCAGGTAGTAGCAGGAAAAAAAACACTTTTATCAGGTTAGCAGTCACTCTTTTAGCCTCTCTGCTGCTAGCACCACTCTGCAGGACCACGAGGAGCTTGGCTGAGTAGTAACAAGTGCAAAAATCATGCCAAAGCGGGTTTTATACAGGGGGACTTGAAAGAGCTAGAAATTGGCCCAAAATGGCCAATAGACTACCAGATTCTTATGCTGGGAACACTCCTCCAGGAATAGATAGGCTGCTCTAAGCTCCCCACTGCCACTGGGTGAACAAAGAAACCTCCCTTTATCCAAGAAAGGAAATGGGCAACACAGGAACTTTCCAAAAGTCCAGAATACAACAAAGCCTCTATTTGGACTACTCTAGGTCAGGAAAGATGGGAAACAAGGATAATTTTTTTTTTTCTTATTTGCAACAAACAGCATGAAATTGCAATAAATATGTAACACAGGCTAGTGCACTTGAGTGTGTAGCCTCAACAGGTAAATGCAACAAACAGGACAAACTTTAAATTACAAGTGTAAAAGCGCGCTAAAGCTGGCTTTAAAGCAGGGGGTTAGAAAGAGATAGGAAATGGCCCAAAACGGCCAATAAGCTACAAGTCACTGGGCTGGAACCACTCCTTAAGGGACAGATAGGCTGCTCAGAGCTCCCCACTCTCACTGGTGAACAAAGAAGCTTCCTCCTATCCAAATAAGGATATGGGCAGCACAGGAACTATGACACAGCCTTGAGATCAGCAATACCTGAAGACTGGACTATTTTAGTTCCGTAAAGGCGGGAAACAAGGATATTTTTTTTTCTTTTTTTTTTCTTTTTTTTTTTTTACAAAGTAGCTGAAATTAGGTACAGAAACACAGTAAATGCTTTAATTCGGCTAGTGCACTTGAGTGTGTAGCCTACCAGTTAAACGAAGCAAAAACAAACTTTAAAAGTGCAAAAAACTCAGAAATACAGGCAGGAATGCAATAAAACAACTTTGCAGAGATTAGTTAAAGAAACAGAGAAGTCTATATATATAGAAAAGCAACTAAAACACACAAACACTTCAGATGCAGTGCAACCTAAAGCACTTGAGTTGTAGCAATATTAAGGCAATTACAGTTATAATAAATGCTCTGAAATATACTCTATATTTCAAAAATGTTTGAGAAGCACAGTTAGAACACAAGGAGATTCAGGCAATTTTTTTTTTTTTGAAAGGGAAAAAGGAGAAACAGAAGGCCTTATCCATTGTTCTCTCTGTATTAGGTAGAATGAGCTAATGACACTAGATTGGGAGGAGTGTCACAGATCAGATTTACAGTAGGGGCGGGCAACTGCAAAGCCACCAAGTATAAAAGCAAGACACCAACTGGGACGGGGGGTGGGGACAAAAACAATAGCCTACAGACAGTAAGCACTAGAGAAAGCCACAAATGAAAGTTTTTAAACAGATAAAGATTTGTAAAGATACAGAATGCTTTTAACTGCAAAGAAATCAGTTTCTTGTGCAGATTAGTTAATAGCAATAAAATACACTCAAAGACTAAAAAGCAGGCAATAAAAGTGCTATATATTAATTGTTAGAAACAATAATCTGTATAAATAATCGAAAAAAAAAAACAGGATACTTATATATCTCAGCTAACAGTCAACTCTCATCCACTCTTTTAGCTGCGGTAAAGCTATTAACAGTATATAGTCATTTTTGATATTTTTATATATGTTGGGAAATACATCATGTATTCCAGGTGTAATTTTTATATTTAACAAAGTTGCATTCTATCTGTAGAGAGTCTGCGTATTATTCCAGTGTACACATGGACTTCATATGGATGATTAAGTTATGGCCCACTTCTAAAGTAATATTACTCAAGTTGATTACCTGCTGTGAGATGGCCTGTGTGATTGCAGCCCTGAGATGGATTAGTGATATTTTTGTGATGTATGCTGACATGTTTCTGGGATAAGTCCTGATTACAATGACCTTGATTTGAGCTAAGCAATTCTAGTAGTGGAAGGATGGCTTTTTTTTCAGTTCTCAGAAGTAGGTTTCCATTATTGTTTAAAATGAAAAGTCATGAATATGGGAGTAAACCCACATGACCATACAGAGAACATGCAGACTCAACAGAGAACACCAGCCGAGAATCAAACCGGAAAGCCTCTTATTGTGAGGCATCAACCCTAACCACTGTACCACTGTGACCACTCCAATAATAAATTACTCATTACAATACAATTAACAAAGTATACACTACTGTATTACTTGATATCACTCTCTTGGTTTCAATTTTTGTATACAAGCAGTGGATGGAAAATCATGGAGTTGCCTAAATTATGCATTAGACAGTAATGTACTTTCAAAATAATCTGATTTATTGATGGAAACATACATAAGGTGAGTTACTATCTGCATGATAGTTCTGACAATGAAAAAGAAAATCATTATTTATTTTTCTGTTCTGCCATTATTTTATGTTTTTTTTTTACTTAGTATATTGTGATGTATGGGATTTTTGTGGTATAATTTCAAACAGTGCAATAACAAATAATTAATACAACAATATACAATGTCATCACAATGAGTTATTATACTCAGAGAAGCATTATTTTTTAATCAAGGGGGATGTTGGGGTACCATTTTAACAGTTCTTCTACAAGCTCTAAAGTCCCAACTGCTGGAAGACCACTGTTTCAAAGCCAGGGCCTGAAACATCTGGTAGGTTATGTAGACTGCCACTCATGCTTGAACTAAAGTGTGAGTTTGGACAAGAAAGGAAGGAATAGGAGGGAGTGGGAGTATGGATCTTGGCACAGGAGGGAATGGAAGCATGGATCGTGGCACAGGAGGGAGTGAGAACATGGATCGTGGCACAGGAGGGAGTGGGAGCATGGATCATAGCAGTGATCAGGAAGGAGATTCAGGCTTACGGAGAAGGTGGGGGATTTTTAAGTTTAGGGAAAGGGAGGGAAGTTTTAAGGTTAGAGAGCAGGAAGGGAATTTTAGGGTTAGGGAGTGACTGGGAAATTTAGGTTTAGGGATGGGGTTGGATTCTTAGGTTAAAGGAGTAAGTACTCATATAAGGAAATAGGTGGGAGTTTTAGGGTAACTGAAAGGGCTCTGTTATGGGAGACATGGTTAGTGTTAGACGACTTGTTTTTTTGACTATGTGACAGCCGGTAAGTGTTTTATGAGGTATTGGCATTTGAGTACTTGTAGTAGATCACTTCTTAAAAGGAATGTTTTACCAATAGCACAGATAGACACAGAGGTCTTTCATACAATATAACAACAGCAGATACTTCAAATCCTCATAATTTGAAGAATATCTTATAATTAGTCAAAATATTAGAATGAAAAATATAATTCCTCAACTTTATTTCTGTATGCATTGGATTACCTAGGTGACAACTAAAACTAATTAAAAACACTGCAGGTGCAGTTCAAGTGATTATTTCAAACAGTTCCAAAAGTTCTTTTAGGCTAAAACATGTTTTTGAAATATAGAATTCTGTCTTTATGGTAGTGGACACTGATGATGCTTTAATGTACTGAATATAAATAATGTGCCTCAGTAATTATTGCTGTATGGCCTGTAAATGCTACTGACCATGGTCTAAGAAACTAAATAATATAATATAGGAAGACAATATTGTTATCCATTCTCTCTCTCTGCATGAAGATCTGCTTATTTTAGGGAATGATAACTTCAACAGCAGCATGAAATAGCAAAGCTTTTTCTTATTCTTTCAGAGGAAAACTTGAAATGATTACTGCATACCAGGATTGCCTTAAATGTGTACTGAAGCACAAAACTTATTGTTTCTCTTTATACTGATACCGAAAATTGTGAAGCTATAGTTGTTTGTCACTTTATGCAGACAACATGCAAATAAACAGCATGTTCAAAATGCAACATTTGAGGACATATATACATTATAAGTATGTATTAAAAGCAGCAATGAACAAACATTAGTAAAGTGAAGTGATAAAAATGATTTGCAGATACAGACGGTAAATATTTTTTATCATCACCCTGTACTTATGATTAGGTATTTTGCCATGAGTGCATATTAGTGTCTCAGGAATTATTTTTGCATTCAAAAACAAAACTAGTCACAATAACTTTTTAAAACATGGGAAAAAATATGAAAATTCAGAGAATAAACACACACACACACACACACACACACACACACACACACACACACACACACACACACACACACACACACACACACACACTCACACACAAACACACACACACACACACACACACACACACACACACACACACACACACACACACATATATATATATATATATATATGCAGACATTCATACAGTAGCATATTCTTCTTCTCCTTTCAGCTTTTCCCATTAGGGGTCACTACAGTGGAACAACGGTCTGCAGAACGATTGGCAGTGGAGTTTTACTGTGTGAAGTTGCCAGCCTGGTGCCCAAACTTCCACACAAGGCACACAAATGCACACTCTCACACCTAGGGTCAATTTAGAGTGTACAATCCATCTGCAGCATGTCTTTAGAATGTGGGAGGAAACCGGACCACCCAAAGGAAACTCAAGCAACCACAGGGAGGACTTGCAGACTCTGCAGAGAAGGCACCTCAGCCAGGAATCAAACCGGAGCATCATATAGTAGCATAATGCAGTACTGAATTGCGTTTGTGATATGAATATTGCAAAGAAATGCTGTAAATATTGAAATGTCAAATTTTAAATGTTTTATATTTAAAGCATAATTTAATTATGTTATGGAAACAGAACTATTTCTTTAAGACTAGCAGTTACTGTTTAGTAGATAGAGGAGAGGTGAGATTCCTGCAAGTTTTGCTAAATGGGTTATTAGTAGACTAAACATATAATTTAGTGCAATAGAAGGGCTTGTCCAAGCCATGGTAGATTTGATAAGGTCTCAAAGAGGAGGCATATTGTCCTGTGTACCAGATTCATTAGAGTCTCGTGGGGAATTCTCACTGTCCAGTGTTGGAGTGGGAACTACTATATTACCTTATCTGGGAGGAACCTTATATATGAAGGA
Source organism: Protopterus annectens (assembly GCF_019279795.1). Lineage (NCBI taxonomy): Eukaryota > Metazoa > Chordata > Ceratodontiformes > Protopteridae > Protopterus > Protopterus annectens. The sequence goes on along the minus strand of NC_056741.1, from coordinate 972,117,666 downwards.
CTCTCAGGAAACAAAGTGGTCACCAAGTGCTTAGAGTGGGAATCTTTATGGAAAGTATAATGTTATGAGACTTGAGTGGGATGCGCTGATTGAAAACTAGATCCAGTCAGAATCTGCAAGTTTGTTGCATCCTCAACTTTTTAATTGGTGGATAGAATTATGCAAATAATTTATATTTTTGTTGGTTAGACTTTATTGTGCAGTATTTGTTTTGACAAAGTGGAACTGTGAGTCGAGTATTTAAGTCCAATGTCATACAAATACCACATTTGTTGCTGGTAGAAGATAGTACCAGTGGTAGTGAAGGCCATCTAGCAGTATACCTAAGTCTTGCTACAAATAAGGTATTTGCCATTTTGCTAATGATGATCAATAATGTATAGAAGTAATAATGGATAGAAGTAAGCAACTGCTTTCCTTTTGCAGTTAAAAATGACTGTTGTGTAAGTAAAAGAAATGTAATCAAAGCTAAAAGAGTGTCACAAAAAGCTAACAGATGTATAGAAAACTGAGGTTTTCTAATGCCATTTTTTTCCTTTGTACGAAGAAATAAAGTCTATCCACTTATGCTGTTTTACAAGCTGCTAATGAGTCATAGAAATCATAGAAAATACAAGGCAGCTGGCCCATGCGGCCACTTACACCTTGCCAGTACCTGTCCCTTTTCAAGATGTTTTAGGCAAGTCATGTAGGGCATGAATTTGTGAATGCCCATCCAGTGGTTGAACTTATTTTTATGGGACAAGACCAGCTTATTAAAATGTATATTCATTTTAGTTTATTAATGATGCTATAATATGATCTTTAAAAAGCAAATATAATTTGTATGCAGGGCTGGAAAATACAGCTTTATAATCTACAGTATTGCTGTTTCTTAAACTGCATTCTTTTAGTATGTAATAAGAGAGAATAGTACATGTTGCATGAAGTCGAGGCATGTAGTTACTACAAAAGGAATTTGTTAACCTGACTCCTTCAGGCTAGGAGTGCATTGTTGCTAGGGCAGGTTTGAAACATCCAAGGTTAGAAACAAGACCCCTTGGAAGCAGGTGGATCATGTATAGAAAGGTGTTTACATGAAGTCCGAGGTGAAAATCACGAGGGATGAGGACATTTGTAACGTTTTTCATTTGTCAGAATAACTGTAATGTAATGAGGCTGCATGACCACGTTTAATAAGAAAATGTATAAAAATACAGTTTTTCTATGTAAAGGGAGAATGCTTCATCAAGGGCTATGAAGACTGACTCCCAGCGCTGTACGAATAAAATTTCTGTTTGCACATCCTCGTGTTGTTCCTGACTGAAGGCATATAAGGTAAATTCTTAATGTTATTTATTTATGACTATAACACTATTTTTAAAGGTAGTTAGTTTGCACAATGCTTGGTCTGGAATGTAAGTTTGTTCCAAGGAATGAGTTTTCATTGTGTGATGAATCTGTCTTTCCAATGTGATTTGTTTTATTGCTGAATCAGGTTCAGATCGCTGATCCTAATATTTGCTGGACTGATTGATTTGTAGAAATAGCAGTGGTCTTGGACTGACAGATCTGTAATGGCCTGAAAAACAATTGCCAGATCACCCATAAAAAGTCTCGAGGATGCCAAATACAGGGACAGAACCTCCATTAGTAGGCCTATGACCTTTTTGTTAGGAACCTATGGGGTCTATCCAACTGACTGATGGCCTATGATGGGTCTGAAGAGTGCAGAATATGGAGGCATCCGAGTCTAGAGAAGATAAACTTTCAGGCCTGTTCTGCCAGATAGAAGGATTTTCTAATCACTTTCACAGTATGATAATCAAAGGAAAGGGAATTATCCACCCATGTTCCAAGGAGTCATACAACATCTTAATTTTGGGGTGGGGATGAGGGATAGATTACCACATATGACAGTCATACACTTTTTAGTATTTGTTTTTAACCCATTTTCTGTAAATTAACTATTAACATGTGTAAGTTCAAGTTGTAACTTCAGCATGTCAGAAGGTGATTTGAGAATGACTCCTAATTTACAGTGATCCATAAACTTGGTTAAGCAGAAATCCCTATTTTTTTTTTTGGAGATCAGAGAAGTAAATGTTGAATAGTATAGGTCTTACTACAGATTTCTGAGGGACTACACTGGCTACCTTCATGCTTTCAGAGGATGCACCAGCCACGCTTACTGTATGGGCTCTGTCCCTCATCCAATTTGCTATCCAACAAACTGCATAAGAATCATTTTGGAGTGTATTTAGCTTGCTTATTATGTAAGCATATGATTTGATACGTTATCCAATTTTATTTAACATTTGTTAACGTGGAAAGTCTAATTAGGACAGAGCCTATTTTCAGCAGAGGCCCGGGGAGAAATGCTCCAGACATGTGTTTCAAAGATGGGAGGAAACCAGAATACCCAGAGGAAACCCACACAAACAGAGGGAAGACATGCAGACTCTGCACAGATGGTACCACAGCCAAGAATTGAACCAGAGAACCTTTTGTTGTGAGGCAACAAAGTTAACCACTGCAACACTATGTGGCCCAGTGCTTTACTGACGTCAAGATGTGCTTTATGGATGGCATGACAACTATCCTCATCGTGAGTTACTGTGTCAAAGATGTTTAGTAGATTCTTTAGACAGGATCTACCCTACGCAAAGCCCAACTTGCTGTTGGTTGAGCCTTATTTAAGGTTTTTAATATCATAATTTATCAGGTCAGTTACAAATTGTTCCATGTCTTTGCAGATGAGTTTCATCAGGCTATTTGGTCTGTAGTTTCTAATGTACATTGTGGGGTAGACCTTGTGCACTGGCATCTCACACCTTGGGGACAAAACCAGTGGCTTATCTCAGGTTGTGTAGCTGTAGGAGCTGAACCAGCAGCACATATTTAGTGTTCTTCAGCAACATCCAGGTTTGTTATCAGGCCCCACTGAGGATGTAACTTGATTTCAGAAAATACATTTAGCAAGTGTTCTTTTGTAATGACAGTGGGTTAAAAATGCTTTGGAATATGAGTGTTTTGTACAGTTGTCTTGGGGATGAAATTACAAAATTTGCACTGAATTTGTTAGCTAATGAATTTGCAATATGTACTGGATCTGAGTAGGTGGTGTCATTTTGAATATGTGTGAATCAATGTTGGGTCTTATTTCTTACGTTTGAATGTTAAAAAAGGATTTGTAATGATCCATACCTTCTGATGCTAGTCTAAGTTCATGGGACACCTTTGTTTTCCTGATGACATTTTTCAGTACCTTCAATAATTTGCTGATACTCACTTTGATTTGTGGGTTTTTATTTTTACAGTCTCGAGTGCATATTTGTTCCAAAGAAGAGGTTGCCATTGTGTGCTGAATCTATCTCTCCAGTGTGATTTTTCTTGATGAATCGGGTTGAAAAGCTTTTTTTTTCTTATACAAAATAGTTTATTTATGCATGTGGCCCACCACGCTGTCTTGCTCTTGATCTTACCATTTTGTCGGGTAGATTGTAGGAAGACTCAGATTAATGCAGTTATATAGTTGAGCTTATAATTCATCTGCATAACTTCTAGTCATGTCAACATTTTGGGGGTTACAGTTATACTTGAATTTTGTGATCTCATTACAGAATTTCAAGATGTTTGTGCATTTGAAGTCTTTGAATACTGTGATATTTACATCAGATACTTTAGGGATTTTGAAAGGGCGGGTTACTAGTTTGTGTCCAAACTTAACTGGGTAAGGGAATATAGCAATGCCATGGTACATAAAAATTATAAATTTGTAAGGATCAGCTATATTTGTAAAGTCTCCCAGGATGATGAAGTTCCTGTGTATTTGACATTTATCCAGTATATTTAGAAATTATGCATGGTTTTCAAGGGGAACTGCATGGGTCCAGTAATGTGCTCTGGTCTGATAATTGGTTTTATTTAATATGATTTGGTTCTCAATAAGACTGGTTTGTGGGTATCTAGAAATCTGCCTCGATGTAATGTGGCCCTTTACAAATATGGATACTTCACTACAGTTCCCATTAGATCTAAAGGTGTAGAGGGCACTAAACCCTGGAGGGAGGGGTGCTTTCTGCACTTTTAAACCAAGTTTCAATAATAATACCCAAGTACCTTTGCTCCAAATGTAGGAGGGCCTCAAAGACAGGCAATTTGTTATTTAGACTTCTAGCATTGAGCAGTACTATCTTGATATATTCTTGTTCTTTATTTTCTTGTTTTCTATGTTGGGAGATTCATTAGCTGGACTCCTCCTAAATCAAGGCAGTATAGGGGCATCAATGATTTAGCCAGTATGTGGAAACCTTGGAATGAGAAAAGCAAGCCATCGTCTGAAAAGCAAGTGGGCACATACAGAAACTCCACAGCTAACACATGCTGGATCCCAACTGAATGATATAATTTATTCAGTCAGCTGTTGAAACCAATCACCTTTTCTTTCTACCTCAACACTATTCTTCAAGAAGGAAGGATTGCTGTCAATGGCAGAGTCTTCCTGGCATTTGTGACATGCATAGAGAGCTCTGTGCATATCCCTCATGGTTTTGATTGCCAAGTAATTTACACTCATATGGACCACCACCATGTGGTAGTAATAAATGCTCAGAGTGAGGGTCGTGAGGACCTTTGCAACATTATAGATCTTGGTACTTGAAAGACAATGCACCATCACCCTATTTTTGTTTAGCCTTGTCAGTAAACTCTGAGTGCCTGACTATGGAGTCGCTCAGCACCAGTACACTTTTACTAGTACAGGATATGTGTGTACTGAGCTGGGGAAGTTTTTCTGGTGACCCCTACATATGGATGTGGTGGTATGTGTTATGACATATGATTTCCCCTGAGTGCTAGTCTTGTTTAACCTTGGATGCTTAGGCAGTGACATTTTTACAACTTAAATGTGTGAGAGTCTGGTTGATAATGCATTGTTGCTAAAAGACAGAACCAGATAAATCTATAAATTTCTGGTCCAGCTGAGGCTGCAAGTTAGGATTGAATGTAAAACTGAAAAGAAACAGGAACACGATATGGTACGGTACAAAAAAGCAAATAGTAACTATAAAAATAAAATAATGTATGAGCCAACAAGGCTAAAAGCAAACACACTTTATTAACAAAAATAAAAATAGGTGAGTACTTTCACGAATATCCCTTCACTTCATCAGACAAAAAAGAAAGGAGATCGAACAACTTTTAAAGGAAAAATTAACCAATCATGTGCAAGGTGAGACAATTAAAATTTAAAAAGCCCTTAATAACAAAGAAATACCATAAACTAAAAGTTCAAGGAATAATAAACAGTATATATAGAAAAGCGAGAAATAAAACTATGCATACAAAAACCATATAAGAATATAAACAAGAAAACTATTAATATATTAATGTTTCAAGGGGCCAGCTTTCAAAACAGGTTTATGCGTAAAAGCCCCATTCAGTCCTGAAGGTTGTTCTGCATTAAAATGCAAAATCCATGTTTGTTCAGCTGCTTCTGTATGATTAATTAAATCTTCACCTCTCATACCTACATCTAAAATCTGAAGTACAAAAAACTTAAAGAAGTGTGCAGAGCCCTGTTGCATAATGTGTTGAGCTAGAGAGTTCATCTCTCTCTTGTTCCTGATGTCCCTGTAATGTTCAAGGATTCTTTCCTTCAAATACCTATTTGTCTTTCCTACATAGAAAGGATGACAGATTTGACAGAAACTGAAATGCACTATGTTAGTAGTTTTACAGTCTGCATAGAAGTCTAATTCTATTTTAAACCCATTATCAGGATGCATATATGTAGACCCAGTGTAAACATACTTACAAGCTGAGCACCCTCTGCAAGAAAAGATACCCATCCTCTTAGGTTGAATTGTGCTTGTGTGATGTTGTGATCTGTAACAAAGGTGTTTCTTCAGACACTTATTTTTTAAAGAAAAATGTGGTGTCACATCTAATACTCCCTTCAACTCATTTATAGTATGTAGAATGTTCCAGTTCTTTTTAATAATATCACAGTAGTCCACTATGTCACTAGATTATTGTAGTGAGACTCTAAAGGTGGCACTAATATCTTGTGGTAATTCCAACTCATTAGCTACAACTCTGTCTGTGAAATAGCCTCTACATCTGCCTGCCCTTTCTATCCAAGCTTGGGAGACACAGGAATCAATCTCTGACTCTTTATAACTCCTGTCTAAAAAATCTTGTTTAAGGGAGGTAATAGCTAAATGCAGTTGAATGTCATCACTGTGCAATCTCATAAGCCTATAACTTTGCCCTTTTAGTATGTTCCGTGTGACATGTCTGGGATGCATACTACTCTTGTGCAAATAGTTGTTCTTCCTAGTAGGTTTCCTATACACACTTGTGGATAGATGACTCAAGTCTGACTTCCTTAGCTTGACGTCAAGAAATTCAATTTCAACAAATGAATATTTATATGTGAATCTCAAGAAATCTGTAGTGATATGCATGAAAGCAACAAACTATTTAAGTTGGTCTACAGTACCATGCCACAACAGAAACATGTCATCAACAAAATGAGTGTACCAGACTATGTGTTCAAAAAATCGTTATCATACAACAAACTGGTTTTCTCTCATTGTACCAAAGCTAGGTTGGCGTAGCTATTGGCATAAGCAGTGGCAATAGCCTTGCCAACCTTTTACAAGAAAAACTCTTGCTCAAAAATACAAATAATGTTTTCCAAGACTATTTCCAGTAGTGAGCATATTAACTTCACTTTGTCATCTGTGAAACATTTCCTGTCATTAAGAAAAGCTCTAATGCTTTCACACCCCAAGTATCTGGGATCACTGTAAACAAAGATTCAATATCAAGAGTAACAATTTATTTATTTATTTTTTTTTTATTTTATTTTATTTTACATTTGTTGACCGGGCTAGTCCAACTGGATACATGTCCATTTTCAGTGGAGGCCCGGGGAGAAAAGCTCCAAGGTCATGGTTAGATTAACAAATACACTGATGAAGTTAAAACAAGTAAATACTGGTAAATACAAATACAATGATAAAGCTAAAACAAGTAAATACAAGTAAATACACTGACGCTTAAAGGCCAAATAAGAGATGCAAGAGTTATATAAATGATTTAAAGAGGTACAGATTAGAACAGCCAGACAAACAGGGCTAAATAGTGGATTCTTGGGTTTTTGGGTTAGGTGGAGGCTGAGAGAAGCCTAGGTGAGGCAGGGACAATAGCTCTTAGTCTGGATTGGAGCAAGGGCATAACCATTGGGATTTCAGGTATGCTCTAAGATGTATTTTAAATTGGTACTGAGAGGACATAAGTCTTAGGTTGTTTGGAAGGGCATTCCAGGATTTGCCAATGGAATTGGCATATAGTGCTTCACCACCAGCGTTGTTAGATTTAATGGTCAGTACTTGTAGACTTTTGGAAGACCTGAGGGATTTAAGGTTGGAGAAGTATTTTGTTCAGTGAGGGGGTTTTGTCTGGATGGTTGATAATTTTAAAAGCCTCAGTTAGCTGGTTGAGTTTGAGAATATTGGGCAGTTCCAGCCATTCTAGAGACCTTAGATTTAGGCAATGATGGGTGCGATAGGGCATTCCAGTTATGAATCTGGCTATGTGATTGTAGGTAGTAGAAAGTTTATTAAGCTCTTTCTTATTGAGGTAGGAGAATATTGGGGAGGCATAAAGGAGTGTGGAGAGGAGGTGGGTTCGGGCAATAGTTAGTTTGGTGTGCAGAGTTAAGAAGGCCTTTATTCTATACATTGACCCAAGTTTTTTGTTGACCGATTTAATGGTTAAATTTACATGCATATCAAATTTAAGTTTATGGTCTATGGTCACCCCTAGTAGTTTGGTGTGGGATACGGGGTAGATAATGGTGCCGTTATTGGAGGACACATGGAAGGTTGGGTTATTGGTGTTGAGGGGTTCTATAGCTTGAGCAGTAGCTGGAGTGGGGAAAAATAGAAGTAATTTGGTTTTGGTTGGGTTGAGTAAGAGTTTAAGTTCCGAGAACCATTTTTCGACAGTGGAAAAGCAGTTTTGGGTAGTGGCTTGGGTTTGGCGAGATCGTCAGAGCAGATCAGGGTGGAGTCATCTGCATATTGAATGCAGGTGGCTTTGGGAATAATAGAGTGTAGACCATTTGTGAAAATGGAAAAAAGAAGGGGACCAAGGATAGATCCTTGGGGGACACCAATATTAGTGGGGAGTAGGTCTGATAGGCTGTTTTGCCACTGAACCGCCTGTTTTCTGCTAGAGAGATAGGCTTTAAACCAACTTATGGTTAGTTTGCTAAGATGTAAGGTTTCCAGTGACTGAAGCAGTAGTTGGTGGTTGACCATATCGAAGGCTTTCTATAGGTCTAGAAAGAGCGCAGAGGATATTAATTTATTATTGCGATTGTGGTTGACTGAGTCAACAAAGGAGAGGAGAGCTGTGGTTGTGCTGTGATAGCCATGTTGGGTGTTCAATAGGAGGTTATTTTGTGTGAGGTGGGTAATGAGTTGTTTGTGGACACAGCGTTCCATAATTTTGGCTAGGGAGACAGTATGGCTATGGGTCTATAGTTAGAGGTTTCAGTGGAGGACCCTCCTTTATGGAGGGGGATGATATAAGAGATTTTCCAAATAGAGGGAATAGATGCTTCAGAAATGGTCCGGTTGATCAAGATTGAGACAGGGTAGGCTATGGCGTCAGATGCTATTTGTAAGTATTTGGCAGGGAGCAGATCTGCCGCTAGGGTGGTTGGTTTAAGTTTTTCAAAAGGGTGCGAATGTAGGAGGTGGAGATGGGTTGTAGGTTAAAGGCAGTTTGGGTTGTATCTATGGTTGGGGTTGCCACCGAGGGAGACGTGGCAAGCTTACTGGCAAGGGACTGGATGGTCTCAGTAAAAAAAGAATTAAAGGAGTTGGCTATTTCTGTTGGGTCTTTATCCATGAGTTTTTCAGGGGTGGGGGTAGTAGACTTACCTGGATGTAGTAGGTGGTTAAAACCAGCCCAGAATTTTTTAGGATTATACTGATGTTTGTCTTGGAGGTGACAGAAATATTGTTTTTTATCAGACTTAACGGCTACTTTGGTTGAATTTCTAAGTTGGAGGAACTTGATGCGATCTAGGGGTTTTTTTGTGGTTCTCCATTTATTCCAGGCCTGGTCTCTGATTCTAATTTTAGATTTAGTATCTTGTGTTAGCCAAGGTGCTATACGTTCCTTAGTTCTAGTAAGTCGTTTAGGAGCATGAGAATTGAGTATCTTGAGGAAAGTGTCATTAAAGTATGAGACACTTTCATCTAAGGGTAGGGTTTTTAGGATGTGCCAGTTACAAGTCTTGAGATCAGCTAGAAATTGGTCAGGGACAAAATTCTTGCTGTTCCTTACTAATCTAGTTATGGGGGGATTCGTAGTTGAACATTTGTGTTTTATAATAAAGGTAGCAAGGTGGTCACTAAGGTCGTTGGGAAGGGTCCCTGTGGTATAGTTATTAGGATTCCTATTAGTAAGAATCCAGTCAATAATGCTCTCCTTTTGTTGGGCATGTCCAATTCTAGTGGGAGAAAGAATATTTTGGGAGAAACCATGTAAGTTAATGGGGAGAGGATTTGATTGAGCAGAGTAGAGAGACCAGTCAATATTAACATCTCCTAATATTATGGTTTCTTGGGGATAGTTATTAGCAAGCCAACTAAGGGTTTGTTCAAGGTTTTCAACATTTTTGCCTGGTGGTAGGTAGGTTACTATGAGATTAATACTTTTTTGTCTGTTTAGGGATAGCTTCAGGGCAATCAGTTCCAGGTTAGGAACTTTTGGGGGTTGGAGTAAATTCATTGTGATGCTCAAGGAGTTCTTGAACATTACAGCTATTCCGCCACCCTTTCTAGTTGTACGATCAGCCCTGAGGATGTTATACCCAGGTGGGATAATTTCCTCATCCTTGGTGCTTGGTTTGAGCCAAGTTTCTGATAAACACATTATGTCAGGGGAGTGGGTATCAAGCATGGCAACAAACATATAATCATCTGTAACATTCAATACTATATCATGCAACCTCTCCAGAAATGATTTTGTGTCCTTTAGTACAGTATCACAATCGTCCAACAAAGGATGCAAAGTCTTTTCAAGGCCAAGAATACAGCTTCTGTGGGACCTGACCTTATCCCTGGCTATGTTCTACATGAACTACAGATTGAACTGGCACCTCACCTGTGTGCCCTGTTCAATCACAGCCTCACCTCAGGCTTTTTCCCCACTGAATGGCACACTGCTACAGTTATCCCTCTCCACAAAGGAGGAGTGACTACAGACTATGGGAACTATTGCCCCATTAGCCTGACAAGTCTGATATGTAAAGCTATGGAATGTATCATCATGGACCTAATAAACAAGGATATAGGGAATCTCCAAACTCTGGCTGCTACACAGTTTGGTTTTGTGAAGGGTAGATCATACCTGCTTAACTTGGTTGACTTCTTTGAGTTAGTCACCAGAGCTGTGGATGCCTACCTTGATCTGGCCAAGGCCTTTGATATCATTCCTCACTCAGGAATCATAGAAAAACTTACTAAGCTAGGCATCAACCCATATATCACTAGGTGGGTTGCAAACCAGCTCACAGATAGAACCCACAGTGTGAAAGTAGCTGACTCCAAGTCAGACTGCCGACCAGTTATGAGTGGAGTCCCACGGGGTTCGGTCTTGGGTCCTCTCCTGTTTGGTATCTACTTTTCCGAAGTCCAGGCTAACACGAAGGGACTCTGGCTGACAAAGTTCACAGATGATTGCAAGTGATGCTGACATCCTACAGAAAGGCCTCAATGAGACCAACGACTGGTGTCAGAACCATGACCTTAAGCTCAATGCCAGAAAATGTGTCTTCATCCCCTTTGGGAAAAACCTGGTTCCCTTGAATTACCAGACTAATTGTAGTCCAATGAACACAAGAGATCTGGGAACACAGGTTGACAGCAGCCTCTCTTTTGACCACCACGTTGCCACTGTGGTCAGAAAGTCCTTCTATGTGGCACATCTCATTACTAAGGGTTTTGCATCCGGGAAGAAATAGGTCATTGTCTCCCTCTACTCTTCCCTCATTAGGCCAGTCATCGAGTACAATGCCCCATTTGACATACCTCACTAGACACCTGCAACAACTGGAGAGGCTGCAAAAGTACCTCACAAAGAGGATCCCAGGCTTTAAACACTTGTCCTATATGGACAGACTCAAAAAACTTCAACTATTCTCTGTCTCATATCACCTACTTAGAGGCAATCTCTGCTTGACTTACAATGCCATGTCTGACCCAGCTCTGTTAGAAATGCTACATCTAAAGACATCACAATCCCTCCACATCACATGCTCCAGAGACCTCAACCTCACTAGCACAAGCAACAGAACATGCTGGAGGGACAGGTTCATAACCCAGAGACTGCCCATAACATGTTATGGAATAGACTTCACATACATGTCAAGCAGAGCACCTCACTGGCCCTCTTCAAAAGAAATCTTGATGAGTGAATGGGAAATAGAAAATTCACCCTGGGATCACTCCAGTGGCTCTACTCAACAGAGGCACTAGGAACTAAGGTTGCGTGGCATGATGACAGGGTAATCCTATGGGCTAGGCCTGTAAAGGCTCTAGGGCCATTAGCCTAGTACACACCTATGAACTTATGAACCTATATTGATAGTGGCTCTGTACACCAACCTTTCCCAGATACTATGGGTCACATAGATAGAAGGTCTAAGATCTTATGGATCTTAAGAAGCCTATAAACAGTAGGAATGAGTGGATGTTCAACATTCACATATTTAAAGAGGTCTACATTAATCAAATCAGTCTTTAATAAATCAAAAATTAAAAAGGAGACTTTCCCCATAATTCCATTAAAAGTGAACTCGGATATGCATGTATACACATTATCATACCACTATACTGCCTCCCTTTAAAAGTTATTTGATCTAATTTCTTTTTTGTCTGATGAAGAGAAGGGATATTCACAAAATCACTCACCTATTTGTAGTATTGTTAATAAAGTGCATTTGGTTTCAGCCTTGTTGGCTTGGTACATTATTTTATTTTTATAGGACTGAATGTAGTCTTCATATAGAGCATCCCAGTATAGATTCATGACAATATACTTTCCTTACTGCTTCCCACTCTAAACAGTTGGAGATGGTAGTTTGTATTCACTGAGGCGGACAGAAAATCCCACTACATCTGTAGAGTTTCAGTCCATCTCAAAATAACACATTCCCTAACAGTTGTAGCTGACTTACCCATGATGTTATTGTTGTGAAAGATTTTGCTCAGTTTAAATCCCTATAGAAATAATGTGAGTACAGGATTTTTTAAGACTTCAGTAAGAAAGACAGACTTCACTAAGAAGAAACAAACCAGATGAAAATTTAAAAAATTTGAACCAGAAAAGTTGCCTTTGCAAAAAATAAATAAATAAACCAACAAGCCACATGTAGTATTATCTGAGAATGAAATGGGGTGGTGGTGGCAGAAATAGGGATAAGCTAATGATGCACAATTTGAAATACCAGCTCAGAACAAAGTAAAGGTAATTAGTCCGGAATCTGTTAAGGGGATTACAGTATAGGTATGGCCAAATTATAAAAAGGGCCTTGTGAGTTATCAGAATTCTGAAATAAAAATTTATCAGGACACTGTAGGTATTACATGAGCCAGAAACACAAAGCATTAATATTGAAGAAAACCTCATAGAACCACAATCCAGACACTAGCAAAAATATAGGAATGCTAAGCAGACTTGGAAGAAAATCTCTTAAATGAAACATCAAATAGTGAAGCAGAGATAGGCAGTGAAAAAATATTATATAACAAAATGACACACTTATTTCCCATGGCAGAGCAGCCTGCAGAAATGGAGCCATTATAAGGAAATTAACTGCATAAAGAAAGTAGTCTCCATCTGCTCAGTGTGGGAATCCTTAAGGAAAGTATAATGTCATGATGCTAGTGTGTGGTGCTCCATTTGAAAACTAGATCCAGTCAGAATCTGCTGCCTTAGTTGGACCAGAAGTTTGTTATATTGTCAGCTTTTTAATTGGTGGATCGCATTATACAAAGAGCTAAATTTTTGTTGGTTAGACCTTATTGTGCAACATTTGTTTTGGCAATGTGGAACTGTGAGCTGAATATAGGTGATGTTTTGTTTACTTGCAGGCCTTCCACTGTCATGCAAATACCACATCTGTTGTTGACAGCAGGTAGAACCAGTGGTATTGATGGTCACCTAGCAGTATTGATAAATTTTGCTGCAAATAAGGTATTTACCATTTTGCTAATAATCATCAATGGATAGAAGTAAGCAACTGTTTTCCCTTTGCAGTTAAAATGACAATTTGAACTGTTGTGTACGTAAAATAAGTGTAACCAAAACTAAGCAAAGTGTTACAAAAATCTAAGAGACTTAAATAGAAAATAGAAGTTTTCTAATGCTGTTTGGTTCCTTTGTACAGGTAAATAAAGTCTGTCCGGACAAGCTGCATTACAAGTTCTTAGTGAATCATACAAATCATAGAAAATATAAAGCCACAAGGCCATGTAGCCACTTACACCTTGCCATTACCTATTCCTTTTTCAAAGCATTATAGGCAAGTCATGAAGGGCATGAATTTTTGAATACCCATCTGTCTAACTCATTTTTAAAGAAAGTTGAAGCACCACATTGCTTGATATGGAGTGTAACTTTGTTCCAAAAAAGAGTTGTCACTGCGTGATGAATCTGCTTCTCTACTGTGATTTGTTTTATTGCTGAATTAGGTTCAGATCTTTGGTTCTAATGTTTGCTGTGCTGCTTAATTAGTAGAGACATCAGTGGTCTTGGACTGACAGATCTGTAATGGCCTGAAAAACAGTTGCCAGATCATCCATAAGGTTTCTTGAGGGCACTAAATAGATGGACAAAACCTCCATCCATTCCTGGAAATTCAGGTTTTGTAGGCCAATGATCTTTTTTGTTAGGAACCTCTGGGGTCTGTCAGACTGCCTGATATATCTAGTAAGATACATTTCAGAAGAGGCATTGTATTCTATGATGGGTCTAAAGAGTATGGAATATAGAGAGATAAGGACTTCTTTGATTCTAGAGGAGATGGTTTTTCTGGTCTGCTGTGCCAGACAGAAGGATTTTCTAACCACTCTTGCAACCTGTTGATCAAAGGAGAGGGAGTTATTACCATTGTTCCAAGGACTCCAACAGCATCTTAATTTTGGAGTGGTGATTTCTCTGTAGTATGAGCTGAAATGAGAGATAGCTCACCAAATGTGACAATATTATACTTTTTAGCATTAAGTTTTAAGGCATTTGCTGTGCATTAGCTATTAAAATGTGTAAGTTCAAGTTGTAACTTCAGCATGTCAGAAGGGGATTTGAGAATGACTACTAATTTACACTGATCCACAAACTTGGTTAAGCAGAGATCCCTGTTTTTTATTTGCAGATTAGAGAAGTATATTCTGAATAATATAGGTCTTAGTACAGATTTTTGAAGGACTGCACTGGCTACCTTCATGCTTTCTATGGAGGCACCTGCCACACTCACTGTACGGGCTCTATCACTCAAACAATTTGCTATCCAATGAACTACGTAAGGACCATTTTGGAGTGCATTTCACTTGCTAATTATGTAAGCATATGGTATGGTTTCCAATGCTTTACTGATATCAAGATTTGCAGTATGGATGTTATGACCACTGTCTACATCTTGTGTTACTGCCTCAAAGAAGTTTCCTAAATTCATTAGACAGGATCTACCCTAAGCAAAGCCAAACTGTTGGTGGTCAAGTCATTATAACATTTTTAATATTGTAATTTATCAGGTCATTTAGAAATTGCTCCATGGCATTGCAAATGAGGCTTATTAGCCTAATGGGTCTGTAATTTACACAGTGTGTTGAAGGTCAGCAACCTTTGAAGTGAAATTCCAGTTGCTGTGCACCATACCTTGGGTAAAAAACAGTGGCTAATCTCATGTTGCATAGCTATAGGAGCTGATCGAGCAGCTCATATTTTGAGTTGTTCAGTATGCATCCAGGTAAGTTGTCAGGCCCCATTGATGATGTAATTTTTTTGTTTTAGAAAGCACCTTTAACAAGTGGTCTTTTGTAATGACTTTAGATTTGAAAGTCTTTGGAATGTGTGGGTTTTATACAGTTGTCTTGGGGATGAAATTTGTACTGAATATGTTAGTTAATAAATTTCCAGTACGCGGTGGATCTGAGTAGGTAGTGCCATTTTGAATATGTGCCTTATTTCTTAATTTTCTGATGAAAATGTAGAATATATAAGTATCATTAGCTTCTGAGCATCTATATTACATAATCAAACTTTTAAAAGTTCGAACTTCATATGGTTGACACCATATGGTCGAACTTTCAAAAGTTCGAAAATGTAATAAAAAATAAATAAACCAAAGGAAAAAAAACAAGCTGACTGGTTTAAGCAGGGGTGGCAAGCCCCCCTACACCCCCACATGGGGGGGCTGTGCCCCCCACAACCCCCACTCTTTAAATATACCAACTCTGAGATTGCACTACAGAGCAGAAAAGGGAAATCTTCCAGTTCCGCACTGTACGGAGATCTCGTTGAAATGTTCAAACTTTTAAAAGTTCGATCATATGGTGTTCACCATATGACATTCGAACTTTTAAGAGTTCGACAACGTGATATAGATCCACTTCTGGTGCTAGTCTAAGTTTATGGGATGCCTTTGTTTTTCTGATGATGTTTTTCAGTACCTTCAGTGATTTGCTGATCTTCACCTTTTCTTTCCCTGTGTATTCTCTGAAGTTTGTTTTATATTATATTGTTTATCTATGCATGTGGACTACTGGGCTGATTTGCTGTTGACCTTCCCCTTTTTTGATTCTTGTAGGAAGCTCCAGATTAATACAATTATCTATATGAGCATGGAATTTATTTACATAACCACTAGTGATGTCAACATTTTAGGGTTACATGTATACATTAATTTTGTGACTTCAGTATAGAATTTCAAGAATTTAGTGCATTTGATGTCTTTGAATACTGTGATGTTTACTTCTGGTATTTTGGGGATTTTGAAGGTTATCGGTTTGTGGTCAAACTTAACTTTGGAAGTGTATACCAGTAGAACAGTACTTAAAGATGCTGTATTTGTAAGGATCAGCTATATTTGAGAAGTCTCCCGTAATAATGGAGTTCCTGTGGATTTCAAGATTATCCAGTATATTTAGAAATTAAACATGGTTCTCAGGGGGCATTGATGGGGTCCTGTGACATGCTATGATCTGACAGTTTTATTTAGTGTGACTTGGAGATCAACAAATTTGGTTTGTGGGTTTCTAGGAATTGACCTTGTGGTTATGCGGTCTTTAAAAATATGGATACTCCAGAAAAGTTCCCATTGGGTCCAAAGGTATAGTAGATGGAGTGTTATTATACTTTCCTTAACTAATACCACTCTAAATAGCTGGAGACCATTTTCATTTCTGATAGTCGATCTCCATGCATAAGCAACCCCCACTGACTAAGAGAAAAGAGTTGCAGTAACACTGAATCAAGTTGTGTGAGTCAGAACCATGCTTGAAGAATGAAAATGAACCATGGAGATTTTCAGTGAAACCCAGGGTTGGAAACAGATTGCTGTAGACCAGCATTTAGCAAACATAAAGAAGCAAGTAACACTTCTTCCCTGTAAAATATGGAGTCCCAAAAAATGCACCATCCTTAGAGAACCTGTCCAAAGCATACTATATAGAATCCTACTTGGTTTCTTGAAAATGTAAAATGAAGAGACCTGAAACAAAACTAAATGGGTAAAATAATTTCCTCATAATTGACTTGTAGGTATTAAAAGTAAACTTGAAAATGCAGGATACATATTACATGGAATATGAAAACAATGCCTTTCTTCAAAGTCAGAAGTTAGTTTGGAAATGCAAGCTATTATATCTCAAAGTTGGACTTTTAATGTCTGTAAGATGTTAAGGTCTCAAATGCATGCTCATAAACCTCCTGTGAAATTGTGGTTTGAGCCTGATATTGATTGTATAGCAGAAATTGCAGAATTGCTTGCTGTTGACAGATGTAAAAGGACATTGTCTGCTAATATAAGAAAGTGATTCATCAAAGTGATCCCAAAAGTTGAGATACATCATTACTGCAGTTCACTGTTCTAGCAAATGATGCTTTGCTTAAAACTAAAGTATGTCAGGATAAAAATAAATCAGTAGTTACCAACAAAATTGCAATTGAAGAACATTGTGTGAAATACTGAGATAACTTGTTAAAGGTGTGACAAGACAAGCCACGTAGCTATAACGTTTTATGAGTAAAGGTTATCAGTATTACTGTTAGGAATGTGAAAATATCTGAAGTGCTTGCTGAGAGGAAAAAAAAATACCCACAAAATGTGACGAGATAGATGTAAAATAATTTACATTTTCATGCTGCCACTGTCCAGTGATAAAATTAATGAAAATGTATAACATGGTTTGAAGGACAGCAATTGCATGGTTTAGTATATTCAGTCAGTATGGTTACTTTAGTTATGAGTTCTTATTTGTGCTGGCACAGACTTCACAAAGAAGAAACAAACCAGGTTTAAATTTAAAAGATTTGCAACAGCAAAATAGCCTTATGGAAAAATAAACCAACAAGCCAAGTGTAGTATTTCCTCAGAAAGAAATGGTGGGTCAGAAAGTGGAATACGCTTCTGACACACACTTAGAAATGCCAGCACAGAGCAAAGTAAAGGGAGTTAGCCTGGAAATTGTTACATGAACTACAATATGGGTATGGTTAAATGATAGAAACAGCCACATGAGTTATCAGAATTCTGAAATAAAAAATATATCAGGGCACTCTAGATATTAAGTGAGCCAGAGACACCAGCATTAATAATTAAGAAACTCATTAAAGGTACTGAGATAACCACAAACCAGACATTACACAAACTACAGAAATAATGCTAAACAGACTTGGAAGAGGAAATCCCCTAAATGAAAAATCAAATAGTGAAGCAGATATAGGCAGCAACGAAGAAGAATTATGTGAAGAAATAACAGACTCATATCCCATGGCACAGTGGCCTGCAGGAACACAACCAGTAGAAGAAAAGTAGCTGCATAGTAAATGACTACAGTCTGAAAGTGTTATAAAGTAGAGAATATAATTGACTAGAGGGACTAAAGAGAAGGAAACTCTTGTAAAACAGATAAAATTGAATGAAATGAATTTAGGTGACTTGAAAATATTCACAGCCTGAACAGACATCTAAACTTTACATTAAACTTAGAGACCACTTAAATTTAGGAATTCTAAGTAATGACTCTGTAATCAAAATAGGAATCTTGACAATAAGAGACAATTTTGCAGTGTAATAAAAGGATGAGAAAAAAATCTGGTCAAAGTACTAATACATTTCTGTCCATTGTAAACCAAAACTTAAATGAGATGGGAGTCCAGGGATCAGGTATGCGTGTTTGAGAAAATTGTAATAGGAAATTTTTCATTTAGGGCTACCATTTTCAGAAGAAGACTTAAATACTGAAGAACCTATACAAGAGCAAGTTGGGGAGGAAGCTGAACATACAAACAGCTGAGGGAAATGGTTCAAATGTGAACGATCTACAGTTGAAACAGATTCAGAAAAGCTGACTGGGAAGATTATACCTTAGTGACAGAGAGGATGACTACAGAAAAGAAAGTCCAACTTGCAAGGATAAAGCCTGCATTGCCCGCCAGTGCCATTTTTGTTAGGAAGACCCTAGCTGAGGGACATGCCAGGATAACTAATATACCAGTTTGAAAGTTGGTTCACATTAAGGTGGCTCTCCTCAGTGCTAGAAGTTTAAATAATAAAATGCCTATTCTTGAAACATTTCTGTTTTTGGAAAATATTCACATCTGCATAGTTACCGAGATATGGTTTAAATGTAAAGAAAGTATTTCTGTCCCCATGTTTAATGCTTTTCATGCCTTCAGACACAATGCCAGCTGTGGAAGAATCTTCATATTTGGCAGGTAAGCTATTTTCTATTACCTCCAGAGAGATCATTAAGGACCCACAACGTGAACTATAACTCAATCTAGATAAGACTAATTATCAGCTATTAGGTTATTACAGTAGATTGACTTCGGTCAATGTTGACCACACAAAATTCCTTAGTGTTCTAAATGACCTCCCTGTTAGAAAAATTCCATTATTTTGGATGACTTTAACTTCTCTTAAATAAGGGACACTTGTACATTCAATGTAGGATATGCCAACAATTCCCAAACTTAAAAAAAAACATTCCTTGAGCAGCTAGTAAACAAGCCTACTAGAGGATTTAGAATTCTTGACATGATACAGATTCAGTCACTGGAGTGAAGTCTCTTGTGACCTTCTTCTTAAGCACCATGAAAGATAAGGTTTAACTTAAATTTAGTTTGTTAGACATAAATACAATATTCTCTTTTCATAGTTCTAGAAATACAGCCATATTAAAGCAGGTCTATAGCTTCATTTTATAGTTTACATTTTACATGCAGTTTCAGTGACTGCAGTTTCAATAAAAAGGAATATTTCAGTACAATTGAATAGCCTGCAGTCAAGATTACTGATAAGAATAAAATATGCTAACAGAATGTGCAGTACTTTGAATACAAACAGATCTTGCCTAGATGGTATGAGGCTTGAGAACCAAGGTTAAAGAGTGAGTAGAAATTGGAAATTTATAGGGTTTTGGTATTATTAAGAGAGATACTACAGATACAGAAGTCAGTAAGTTAGTTTGGACTGATACACCAAAACTCATAGTGGTGCAGCCCAGAGACATTCAGTACAGACACTCAAGATTGAATACAGAAGGAATAATTCTGAGTGCAGAAATTACAGACAGTTTAACACGTGCAGAAGCTATTGACATTGTAATTCAGTGTATTTCAGTTTATCAGCACTGTTGTTTGAGTCAATGAGGTTTGAATAAGTTATTGTTACTTCTAATGAATGTTGCTACCCCATAATAAATCAAGAATTGGCAAATAATGGAGAGAATTGCACTTTTTCAGCACAGTGCAAGATATAAAAAAAAAAAAAAACAATTCCAGTTTCTTCCAGCTATTTCCAGTCTATTTCCAGTATTCTACTGTCCTTTAAATTCTTACACTCCCAAAAGCTCATACTGCAAATCCACTGAAGTTAAGCTCTACAAAAGTGTCACTCTCAATGTACACCATGATGAAATATCAAATGTACTAGAAGGGCAAGTTTATAATATAACACCTCCCAAACCTTTGGAATAAAATTCCCCTGAATAATAAACAATGTGATTCAATATCCTCATTTATATATAACCTAGATCACAGATTTGTATCCTAAAAATTACTCCAGGATTAAATGGCATTACCCCTTGCAGGAAGCCGGTGCAGCTGGAGGGAGGGTACTGGCAATGTGTAAATGATCATATTACTCATTAGTCTGGAAATATGTATGACTCTTAATCTATGGATTTAAGAAAACTAAATCATGTTGAACCTGTTGAGACATTATTGTTAACATGACATGATCAATAGGTTGATAAAACCTGACATGTCAAGACTGTCGATTTATCACACTGTCCAGACTGTGGTACTTCTACGAGGAAATGATAAATGCCATACCTTATCATATCAAATGAATAGTGTCCCTTTAAAGTTGTACTGCTTTAAAAGAGAATAACCTGCTAGAAATAAGAGTGGGTATATGTAGTGTATCATGTACAAATATTTATCTCTCTGTCTCTTTGCCTAATATATATATATATATATATATATATATATATATATATATATATATATATATATATATATATATATATATTTATTTTACATTTGTTGACCGGGTTAGTCTAAATACATGTCCATTTTCAGTAGAGGCCCGGGGAGAAAAGCTCCAAGACACATACATAAAGACAATATAGTAAGTTACAATTGTCCAAGTATATAACAGCTGTTGTTAGTAAAATACAATACTCCTAGTGAGCATAACACAAGACTGTACATATATGTATATATATATATATATATATATATATATATATATATATATATATATATATATATATACATGTTTACTATTGTATGGTTGAACCAGACCCCATCGAATGATGGGATTGTTAACCCATGTACTGGCCTTCGACCTCAAAACAGGCTTTAACATGGGTTGAGATAGAGGCGAGATTCGTACTTTGACAATGTCGGGTTCAACATTGTCGGCATTTGGCCTCCGGACTTCGACAAAAGTGGGTTCGACGAACCCACTTTGACCTTACCATAGTAAACATATATATATATATATATATATATATATATATATATATATATATATATATATATATATATATATATATTATATATATATATATATATATATATATATATATACATATATATGTATATATATATATATATATATATATATATATATATATATATGTGTGTGTGTGTATATGGTTTACTATCAATAAGTCGAAAGTTAAAATAAAATGTGTATGTATTAGAGAAGTGTTTCGCCGAAAGTACACATTTCCGTATGTACCTAATGTCGAAAACAGCTGTTAATTGACAATCAACAGCACTCCCACCCTTCCCTTAACTCCCTACCTAACTAGTCTAAACTCACATTTATGCAGGGGGGCTGCACCCCCCACACCACCCCTAACTTAATATTCCAACTCCGAGATCGCACTACAGTGAGGAAAGGGATGTATTTCCCTAACTGCACTGTACCGCGATCCACTTACATGAATGAACGTTATAATTGCGAATGCACAGTCCATTTGCAATAAAAACGTTCGCTCACATAACCTGCCGAACTATGAAGTATTCGAACATATGTTGTTCGAATACTTCATAGCCATGCAATTGCACGGCAGCATTTTGATAGTAAACCTATATATATATATATATATATATATATATATATATATATATATATATATATATAAATATAAATATGTACATATACACACACACACACACACACATATATATATATATATATATATATATATATATATAGAGAGAGAGAGAGCGTCTATATCATATTATCGTACAGTTTTAATAGCGAACGCTATTTCATCGTACCGATAATATTGAAATAACAAAATATCGAACAAACGGAACAGCGAATTTTTTCCCAGGGAAAATATTCACTGCTCCGTAAAAACAAAATAAACTTAAACATAAATTTAAGTGGTGAGATTTGCCCTCACACACCCCCATGTGGGGGGCTGTGCCACCCACTCCCCCTCGACTTAAATATAACAACTCCAAGATCACACCATAGTGGAGGAAATGGCAAAGTCCCAAAGATGGCCCACCAAATTTTTTCTCTGGGAAAAATTTGATGTTCCGTGACTTCATTATTTTGCCATTTCGACAGTATCGGATCAACTAAATAGCATTTGTAGGGTTTTTAAGCTCAGGCTTATGGAACATGCGAGGGACATTACTAATAATAAGGAAGTGAGTTCTGTAGCTGTACATTTTAGGAATTTTCATAAGAGTAGAAATGAGGGTTTGCAAGGTACAGTTTTAGAAAAAATAAATTGTTCCTGGCATGATAGTCTGAATATCAAACAAGTTTTATTACATAAAGAAGCTATTTATATTTTGAAATTTAATACTATGCATCCAAATGGTCTTAATGAAGAATTAAATTGGAGAGTATGTATTTGATGCAATGATTGTTTTATATTTAATTGATTTATTGTATAATTGTTTTATTAATTGATATGTTTCATATATAATGTGCTTGTGTTCATGAGTCTTTTACTCCTTGAAGGCTATGGCGGAGACGTCAGAGAAATAAATTTGTTTCCTTAGTTGTGGATTTGTCTGTTGTTCTTTAGTTATACTCGTGTTTGCTTTGGTGTTCAGCATTCGTTATTTAGTCCATTTGATACTGTCATATAGACCCTATATGAATATATATATATATATATATATATATATATATATATATATATATATATATAGATATATATAGATATATATACATATACACTGCAATATAATATATATATATATATATATATATATATATATATATATATATATATATATATAGATATATATATATATATATATATCTATGATTACATAATGAATCATAAACATGTTAGTCTGACATAAACATTGAACAAAATATCCCGACAATGCCTTATATCAACAACTCAACTTACCGACACCTACTACATTGAAGCAGGAAACACATTTTCTATTCTGATGCACTACTCATAACTCTAAAAAAAAAAAAAAATCAGCTCAAATGTTTCTGAATAGTAATAGTGTTAAGGATTTACTTTTCTTAAGATAAAGCGCACTGTAAGGGGTAAGGTCAGGGTTAGGCTTAAAGATGGGGTTTACACACATTACTAATGCATGCTCTTTCAGTTACAGTTGAATATTATTTTAAAACAGTGTTAATGGGGTGCGGAAGCAACTTAAACCGTGTGCATTATCTTATAGGAGTCTAGAAGGCCTACTGGTATAAACCTGCTAATACCAGCATCTATTTGTATGTTTAATTTTTTTGCCTTAGTAAGACAGCTGACCCAAGAACAATTTTGAGTCAAAACATGGGCCAGAGGCAAATACAGACATAAAGTACACATACGGATACATTATGCATCTGTAAAACTATAAAAGTTAAATAAGTTGAAGCATGAGTACATATTTACAAGAAGCAAGAAATACTAAAGAAAAAATGAACCAGTAATATAAACAACAATACTTTAAAAGGCATATAGTTACACAACAGTCATGTGATCATAGTTTTTACAAACAGCCAAAAAAGTCCTCATGAAAGAAGAAGAAAGCTAAAGCAACATAATAAATATTTGTTATACAGACAAATTTCAAGCACATGTTAGAAAGTGATGAATAAGAAATGGGTGAAACACGAAACTTAAAGATGATGACATACTCTGGAGAATAAAGTACTAGTTGATATTTGCAATGAATATTCAGACTTTACCTGTGAAGGAAGATTAGTCTAATCATTTTGAAGGTATTGCTTCAAGTGCTTATGAAACTGAAGAAACTTTTCAAGGCTTTTAATGTTTTCCGGGAGGGAATTCTGTGATGCAGGCATCAAATTTAGAACATTTTTTTATCAATTGCAAGTTTAAAGGAAGGTCACCAGAAATGCATAGCATCATTGTTACAGGGAGGTTTAGTGGTCTGGATTTTAAGTTTGCTACTAAGATGTGGGCAGTAGGAGTCATGTTTAAGCTTATAAGTGAAAGAGTTAAGCAGGAAGATGGTTCTTTCATTAATAGGGAGCCAGTTGGTTTCCTTGATGAAAATTTGGTGATGTTCACTATTTTGTTAAAGGTAGGGAAACCTTCTGATCTTATTTTCAGTTATTTATAAGACTGATTTATTGCAGGATGATGTAGTGACGATATTCCAGCTGCATTATGAACATCTGTAGAGCAATAGCTCTTTTGGACTCGGGCGTTAGTAGACTAGTAAACTTATGTCTTGAATTAATTTAAGACTCTTTGAGATTGTTGTATGTCATTGTGAAGGTTTAGTGCCTGATCAGTTAGAATACCTAGACATTTTGCTCAGTATTGTGTTGGAGGAGGATCCCATTAGGATAATTAATTATCGGTGGTGAAGTGGTATGAAGTTTTCTCATTATCCCAAATAACATGGCATTAAACTTCATGGTATTGATTTCTGAAATAGCAATGACTAGCCAGGTCCACAGAATGTGGAAATCATTTAGGAAAATAAATGCTGTAGTAGGGTAATGTTCGTAAGGGAGTTGCAAAAGACTATATACCCCCTACATAAAGAAGAATTTGACATTGCACAAGGTCATTCTAAAGGCTGTTAATATACAGGAAAAAGAACAATGGTCCCAGAACAAATCACTGAGTGATGCTTTTACATGGTATAGCAGAAAATCAGAAATGGGTCCCTTAAGAGACTGTGAAAGCAGTATTAGACAAGTAGCTTTTAAGCCAACTGCAGACATTGTCAGCAAATCAAGTTCTTCAAGTTTCTGAGTAGTAGTTCATGGTTAACATTGTCAATGGCTTTTTTAAATCACGAAATAATGCACCTGTTAGAAGTCTTTTTTTTCATATTTGAGATAAGGGAATACATATTGCTGAGGGTGCAATTTTCATTTGTAAAACCATGCTGTTTGTTAGTAAGACTATAATATGGGCATTGACGTATTCTAAACTTTTCTGATACATAATCTTTTCAAACACTTTAACAATGGGCCAAATGTTTGAAATGGGGCTGAAATAATTAGATCCTGAAAGAATATTTATATTAGGGAGAGGAATTATGAAAAGTTGTAAGGGATAGAACTAGAGAAGTTACATTAGATCATGTAATGCTTTTTATTTCTCTCAGTTCATGTCAATATAAGCTTTCTGCAAACTACTGTTAATAAGATATGCAGATTTATATCTCAGTCCAATGCAAGATTATATTTGTTCTCTCAGAGAACAAGGTGACTTTCTACTTCTGTGCATGACAATCTGATGTTTTAATGTAAGTGAGACAAACAACCGTATCATGAGTGTTGTTGTGTGCTAGGTCACTTGGCAGAACCTCAAAACATTATTATGCACTAAGAACCCAAGACCAAGAATTTGTAAAGTTAGAAAGATCAGCAATTGGATTAGCTGTGAGTAATCAAGCATATAATACATTTGCCTCTGTTATTTGGGGCTGATTACCACAACAGATATGCAGTGATAAAAACTAACAAGTGATAAGTTCATAGGTATGTGCTAGGCTAGCTGCCCTTGAAGGCCATTTTAAGCCTAGCCAATTTCACTTTTTGTGCTCAAAGTAACCTATCCCATTTGGTTCTAAATGTCTCTTACCCATACCATGGTTGATAATTATATATTACTCCTAATGAGAATATCTGGGATTATACCATAGAGAATTTTGAGGGTCCCATGCATGGACTGATTCAAATAAAACTCCTGAAACATTATTGCCTGTTTACAAATTCCATCAATGTAGGGCAATTGCTAATCATTTGGCTGATTGTTTTAGTGCCGGTGGAACCTTTGTTTTTGTTGTTTTGCTAGCTGCATGATTGCGTACTTTTTGCATCCCATGCTTTTCTATGGTATGCAGCTAGATATATACTTCTTTTCTTTCTTCACTCTTGACCTAATGCTGATTTTCTACTGATCAATGCATTACATCTTTGTATTCCAATTAGTTTAAATGGATTTTGTGTACATTTCACTAGGTCTTTGTGCAGTCATTAACAAAATTGATTGTCATTTGTGCTTTTGGTGTGACTGATAAAGGGTACTCAGATCAGTCCACCTGCACAGTTAGCAAACAAGCAAACAAACAAATAAACAGATAAATCTACCACAGAATTCAGCACTTCTTTCCTTATGAGCATGCAACCCCACACCCAGTTTTTTCTTTTTACTTTGGAATTAATTAAATCAGATTTGTCTTTATAACAAGGGCACCTTTATGACGTTACCAAGCTCAACTCATATGAACATTTATGTTGACTGTAGTGTGATACGTGAAACATCACTGACAGAATTAGGCTCATGTCCATTAAAGCCTGATGAAGCATGAAACCTTAATGTCAGCAAAAGCTGTGGAGCCTCTTTGTACTTTGCTGTGGGGTATTACTCATCATTGATTTTTGACATCTAGGCACCTAGGTACATACATTAGAGGGATTATTAAGAATGCATGCTTAAGAATTCAAAATTCTGTTTGACATAAGACACCATATTACACACACAAACACATGCATATACATGCACAGCACATGCACAGCAAGCCTGAAGTTTTTTAACAAATTGGAATGAGTGGTTTGCAAGTCTAATCAGCTGATTAAACATCTCCTTAAAACAAGCCAAGAGTGCCATCACTTTGATGCATTTAGTTCCTGACTACAAATGAATATATTATGTGCTTCATTGGCCAATGCAGTATGTGTCTCTGTATTACCCAAAGTCTTTTATTATAACAGGGATGCAGTCTGCAAACAAAAAGGCATCATTAAATCTGAAGGGCACCTCAGAGGAAAGTACTGATGACAGCACAAAACACATTCTGCTGGAACATTAAATTTCCCCTTTCAGGAATGAGAAGTGTGTGTGTGTGGGTGTGTGTGTGTGTGTGTGTGTGTGTGTGTGTGTGTGTGTGTGTGTGTGTGTGTGTGTACCTGCCTGTGCATTTGTGTGGAGCAGAGAGGCACAATACACTGAACAGCAGTCAGCTGCGGAAGTGACATAGATTATGTGCTGCCTTAGGTGCCTGAAACAGGGACTGTTTCTTATTCTTTACAGAGTCTAGCAAATCCACCAGGTATTACTATATCGCAAAACTGTTTTTTTTTTTGGTTCACATACCACTACATGACTGGTACACACAAACACATCCAGACCCACACACACACATCTGAATTGAAATTTATTCTCGTTAACTTTATAGGATTTTAGTTTGTTTTTCTCCTAACATTACAAATTGGTCACATAATGTTAGAATATATTGCCCTGTGCTGGCAGAAACTTACCATCACCTATGACTCTAGACCCTCATATACCATGTAATCACTGAGAACAGAAATCCACAAACTTCATCCTTCATATGCCAGTGAAGAGCACTTCACCTCTTCTACATTTTTATATCATGAAGGCTCACTAGATGTCCAGAATCTGTTATTTTATTACTTACTCTAGTTCATTTTCTTCAGATATGTTGGTTCTCTATTGAAAGTTTAGCAGTTGCAACTACGAGTGACAACAGACAGGGAAAAAAAAGATAAAAAATCCAGGAGAAGAGTGAATCTCAAACATTTCTCTTTTCCTTTAAATTTCTTTTTTGCAGGTCGGGAAGATCCCCTTCCAAACTTACATATATCAACTCTGAGATCTCCATACCTTGGAGAAAAGGGAATATTCTCAGACTTTTTATATGTAAGTCCATTTTTTCAGCCATTCAGCCTCCATGTTTCAGCACTCACTCTAGCAGTTCACAACACTTCAAATGGTCACTGATATGCCAGTGACTGTTGATTTGGGAATCTGTTTACTTAGGCATGGTGTTTCCAAGATAGAGTTCCTGTGATGTACTAGTAGTTTTATAAGTGCAGATGAAACTACAAGATAATAACATCACGCATGGAGCTGAAATAATAATAAAAATAATGTGAGCCTCTGCATATGCACTGTGAGATAATCATATACATGCTGTTGTGAAATGCTTGTGCTACGCTGTGTAATAAATGTGTTAGTAAATGAATGCATGGTTCATGTCAGATATTCAACAGATATTCTATCCAAAGAGAAAACTTAATTTTAAATAAATTAAAAGGAAGAGACTTATGCCAGTGCTTTGAGAAAAGGAGCCATCAACCATCAACAGTATTTCAATAAGCATCCTTCTCTGTGCATTCTATGTCCCACTTGTGTTTATATAATAAAACACAAACTAGCATTTGGCAGACAACAGCATACACTGCAAATGTTGCTGAAATATTAAGCTATGCTTGCCTTGCACGGAATTTTATCTAATAACTCAGCCATTCATGTCATATCCAAAGACTTTCATATTTGTTGCAGATAATTCTGTTTTAGCCTTGGTGTTTATTTACTCTGGGGATTCAGCTCTTGTAAAGAACTACCCATATAAAACACCATATTCAAACACAAGGATGACGGTAAGTATACTATTGACATTAGATAAACTTTGTCCAGAGATTTGTCCAGAGGTCAGTGTTTATTTATTTATTTACATTTGTTTACTGGGAAATTCCGACTGGACGCAGGTCCTTTTTCAGCGGATGCCCAGGGAGGAAAACTCCACATCATGTACATGATAAATAGAGATACAAAGTTGCAGTAATAGTAAACAACATTACAGGTTGTTGGCTTTAATACAATAACAAGATATTGATTATCGACAGTGTATACAGTAAATGTTGCAAGTTAAAATTCTTGTCATTTATAATATTAGTAACAAAGTTATCAGACAAGATTTTAAAGTATGTAAAGACAACTAGCTAATTCTGACTGGGGTTAGTAGTGGCGGTAGTATAGTTGGGTTAAGAGTCTAGGTGGGGGGGGGTAAGGGTGGGGGTGCTAGTCTGGATTAGAACAAGGACAAAGCCAGTACAAATTTAAGTGGAATTTGAGTGCAGCCTTGAAAAGGCTGCTGGAAGGTAGAGTAGTTATAGAGGGTGGAAGATTGTTCCAAAGTTTAGATACGGTACATGAAAATTTGGCTTCTCCTGCTGAGTTTTTGGATTTGATAACAGTGAGTTGATTTTTGTTGCTTGATCTTAGGGGCCTAGTGGAGTGATAGGGTTGGAGAAGGGTTTGAAGGGAAGGGATGTTAAGGGGGTGGTTAATACGTTTATGAGTGAGGGTGAGTTGATTAAAGTGAAGGAGTTGTGGGAGTTCTAGCCAGTTAAGTTCTTTAAGGGAGATACAATGATGGCTGCGGTAGGAGGTCCCAGTGGCAGATTTAGCAATTTTGTTTTAACAAGCATGCAGCTTGTGTAGGTTTGTCTGTCTAAGGTTGGTAAATATGGGGGATGCATACAGTAGGGTGGAGATTAGCTGGGAATTGGCTATGGAGATTCTAGCCACCTTGGTTAGGAATGGCGGCTTCAATATAATGCACCA
Source organism: Protopterus annectens (assembly GCF_019279795.1). NCBI lineage: Eukaryota > Metazoa > Chordata > Ceratodontiformes > Protopteridae > Protopterus > Protopterus annectens. Next base: position 972,088,012 of record NC_056741.1, on the reverse strand, counting down.
CATTTCTTGTGAACTTTTTTTATTGTGAGAGATATGTGGGTATCAAATCTACGTTTGCTGCCGATTTTCACACTGAGTAATTTTGTGTGTTCTGATAGAGAGATGATGGTATTGTCTTTGGTGAGAATGTTGAAGTGGGGGTGTTTTGGGTGGCTTTGGAAGGTTGGAACCAGAGAAGTTTTGTTTTACTTGGGTTGAGTAGGAGCTGAGCATTGGATAGCCAGCTTTCTACAGAAGAGAATGATTCCTGTGTGATTTGTTGTAGTTCTGGTAGAGTGGGGGCAGAGCAGATGAGAGTAGAGTCATCTTCATCTGCATACTGTATAAGAGATGCTTGTGTGGTGGCAGTATGTAGGTTGTTAGTGAAAAGTGAGAATAGCAGAGGGCCAAGGATAGACCCTTGGGGAACTCCGAGAGTAAGTGGGAGGCAAGGTGATAGGTTATCTTCCCAGATTACTGATTGATGGCATCCATGTAGATAGCTGTGGAACCAGTTGCAGGCTGATTGTGAGAAGGAGAGGATGGAGAGAGTAGAGAGTACTAGCTCATGAGATACCATCTCAAAAGCCTTTGAAAGATCTATAAATATGGCAGTAGAGAAGAGGCCATTGTTTTTGTGATGAAGTATAGTGTTGGTGAAGGAGAGCAGAGCAGAGGTAGTGCTGTGATATGGCCTGAAACCATGTTGGGTTTTGGAGAGGAGATTATTAGCTAGGAAGTAGTTGGAGACCTGGGTTTTGATACATTTTTAAAGTATCTTGGAGAGAGGGGAGAGGATAGCAATGGGGCGGTAATTGGAGAGGTTGGTGGAGGGGGTGCCTTTGTGGAGGGGAATGACGTGGGATATTTTGCATAGCGAGGGAACATAGCCTTCTGTTATGGAACGGTTGATTAGAACTGAAATTGGGTAGGCTACTGTATCAGCTGCAATTTTCAAGTATTCAGAGGGGAGGTTGTCAGCTGCGAGTTTGGTGGGATTACATTTTGACAATAGTCTTTTTATGTTGGAGGTAGGCACTGAGGTGAAGAAGGAAAGAGGAGTGGGGGGTTCAGGGTTAGGAGTTGGGGGGTTGTTGTAGGGAAGTGTTGTTTGTTTAGAGATGTTATAGCTTCAGTGAAGTGTTTGTTGAAGGATTCAGCAATACTGTTGGAGGAGGGGGGAATGTATGGCTGGGGGGTACCAACCTTCCCTGGGTGGAGGATGGTGTTAATAGTGGACCAGAATTGCTTAGGGTTGTGGTTGGTAGAGTTTAGGGTGGATTTATAATAGAGGGATTTGTCTAATTGTATATGTCTTTTGGCTTTATTGCACATTTCAAGGAACGATTGCCTATCTGAGTTATTTTTTGTTAGTCACCAGTGCTACCAGGCCTTATTTCTGGATTTCATTAGGGTTCTGGTGGTCTTTTGTAACCATGGGGCACACCTGGATCTGAGTTTTGGCATTTCTTACAGGAGCATGGGTGTTTAGGATGGAGAGGAAGGCACTGTTGAAGATGTGGACAACCTCATCTAGGTTGAGGTATTTTAGTGGTGACCAGTTAATTTTTTGCAGGGAGGAGATGAAGGAGTTGGGGTTGAAGTTGGACTTGTTCCGTATTTGCCTGTGGATAATGAGCTTGACACTGTTTGTGTGGTGCCGAATTAGGAAAGTGGGGGAGTGGCCACTAAGACTGTCAGGTAAGCAGCCTGCTAGGTAAGAGTGAGGGGCTTTGTTGGCTAAGATCCAGTCAAGTAAGATATGATTGTTAGGGTTTTTGTTGATTCGGGTAGGGGATTGGATAAGTTGAGTGAACCTAAGGAGATTAAGGTGAATGGTTGGGAGATTGTTATTACAGGATAGCCAGTTGATATTAAAGTCACCGAAAATGATGTTTTCCTGCGGTAGAGATAGAGTAGCCCAGCTCAGGAGATTTTCTAGGGGTGTAATATTTTGCCCTGGTGGGAAATAGCATCCTATGATATTTATTGTTTTGTTTGGGTTTAGTTTGAGATTGGCATAAAGGATTTCTTCATTGTTGTGGTGAGGGGCAGATGTGTTCAGGAGTTGAATATTGAGGTGATGTTTAAATATCAATGCTACACCACCTCCTTTTTTGTACAATCTGTCTATGCGAAGGATGTTGTATTCAGGTGGAAGTATTTCTTCACTTTTGATGTGAGGTTTGAGCCAGGTTTCAGTTAGGAAGAGAATATCTGGGGAATATGTGCTTATGCTGGCATGAAGTTCTTGGATTTTATTGCATATATTTCTGATGTTTAGGGACATTATAAGTAGGTATGTTGTTTTCTTGTTGGCTAGAAGTTGAGTTGTGGGGAGGTTGTTTGGACTAGGGTTTGTGGTTGGGTTGGATTTGGGAGGACCAGGGTTTGGATGGATGTCTCCAGCGAAGGCTAGTTTATAGAGTTTGTTCAGGATATGTTTTATATACATAATAAATTGCTTATGGTATCTTAGGGATATTTTATTTTTGAGTGTGTTATGTATTTGGTAATGGAGTGCGTGTATAGGGAGGATGTTTTTGGTGGCAGGGGTTGTTTAGTTATAGTGTAAATATTTGAGGGAGGGTGTTGAGAGAGTACAGTGGAAGTTGTTGGGGCATGTGACTGAGCAGCCTTGGTAGGATGTAATGTGAGCTAGAACTATGCAGGTTAGGATTGTTATTACATTAGGTAGTAGCATGCTTGTGTTGGATGTAGGGGGAGGGGGTGATTAGTGGTGTAGCCTAATTGGTGATAATTAGGGGTGGGGTTAAGGCTATGAATTAATGTAGATGTACTGGGTGTGGGTGGGAATAGGGGGCATGGAGTGGAGTGAAGTGAGCTTAGCGAATGGAGTGGGCTAGAACACCCCAGGCTAAAGATTGCAGGGTAAGCGTCTAAATAGTCAAATTGTTAGGAGTTATTAGAATCTAGTAGGGAAAAACAATCGATAGACCTGATTTCAGCTGTGTCCTTTCTGGGTAGATACCTAGTTTGAAGCAGACAAAAAGTGGCAGTTTAAGTACCTTTTTGCCTCTATTTTACAAGCGGGCAATTCCAGTGTATCTATTGGGTTACTTTTTTTCACATTTTCTGTGTAGCGGCATGCGTGAATGGGCATTCCTTCGTTGAAGGTTGTGTGTTAGGCCCGGCAAGCCAGTATGTAAAAATCTACTGCCAATCATTAGCGGACCGGAGTTCCGCTGTGGCAACGCCTAACCAGGAAAAGCCGAAAGACACAAACAAACAAGCTGTTTTTCACCTAGAGCTTTATCTTGGTTTACTGATAACTAAAAAGAAAAAGTTAACTGGGGAATGTCTTTACAGCTGATGGGGGTGGGGGAGCAGCTCCTGTCCCAAGCCGTATGTAGATCCAGTTATTTCTGCTTTAAACCAGGTACTTTCTACAGTAGCAAGATAAGAGGGAAACAGCTATACACCTACAGTAACTTATTTTCTTTTTAAAGCTCTTGAGTCCTTGTGGCTGGTTTCTTCACTGTAGATGTGGCCAATGGCCAAGGATTCAGCAAGTGGGGGACTGAGAGAGAACCCA